>NW_010330348.1:0-11371 GCF_000700745.2 Antrostomus carolinensis
TCCCCTCAAGCCCCCTCCGCTGGGCAGCACCGGGCACCAAGGGCTGCCAAAGCCCCAAACAGCCCGAGGAGGGATGGATCCGACCCCCGCATGCCCCACTGTCCCCAGAAGCGTTCCCCACCCTGGTCCTCAGCATCCAGATTTGGTTTGTCCTTGTCCTTTCCTTCCATCCCTGCCCATCACCTACAGCCATGATCGCAGCAGCAGGACTGACAGGCGTCCAGCCCTCCAGCCCCCCCAATGCTCAAGAGCTTCTTACAGGTCACATCCTTAAATTTCAGCATTTGCTGAAGTGCAGGTCCCTGACAGGTCCCATGGGTGCAAACTCATCAGCCTTCACCAAACCCTGCGAGACCCTGCAAGGAGCACAGTGGGCAAAGGAAGGGTCCCCTGCACCAGGCAGCTGAGAAGCTCCAGCCCACAATTGCATGTACTAACAGCCATCCCCAAATTTCCCCTCCCCATGGGGGGAGCAGCTCCATGGAGCAGTGACGAGGAAGAAGGCTCTCACCAGATCCACCTCACCCCAAACCATTGCCCTTCTCTTCAGTGTCCCATAAAACCATGCAAACACACACGTGCCCGCAAAGCATGGCTCATGCATCATCTCCTTTGGCCATCAAACCACCCACCCAAGTCCCCAACTGCTCCGAGGAGCCCGTGGTGTGTCGATTCATTAATCCAGAGAAAACACAGCCCCCTGGTAATGGCCATTGACACATTAACTGCTGCGATCCATCACGGTAATGACTGGGAGATAATCGGTCATCGGAGCGATTGTGGAATACACCTGCCTGTGTCAGGGCTGTGAGAGCACCCAACCCATGCAGGGCCCCGAGGTGGGGGGATCCAGCTACAAGGAGGGGTCTCTGCAGCACCACCCAGCACCAAAAAGCAAAGCAGAGCTCTTCCAACACACGTTTCCAGCCTCATCTTCTCTAAGAGATTATTTCTGTTTGCTGGACCAGCAAAATCCCCCGACCCTGGTGTGGAATCAACCAGGTCCCAGGCGGGAAGGGTGCTGCTGCGAAGGGCTCGGTGCTGGTGATCAAAGCCCCATCATCCAGATCCTGTTTAGGAGGTTGGAGATGAGTTGGTTTTTCAGAAGCTCTCAGGACCACCCAGCCTTTAAAGGAGCTACGTGCTCTCCAGTGGGATGCACTTGCCTGAAGAGCTGGCCAGCCTCCCTCCTGCCATTAAAATAAGTGATGATATTCCCATGGACTCGGATGCTCACGGGATCATGCCCAGAGCGCTGTCTCCTGCAGAGAGACCAGCCTGGTGCAGTGATTTCATTTACAGTGAGAGTCAGAGGGGATCTCCTTGTTCTTCTGCTCTGGTGCAGGAGAGGACAGCCCCAGGAGGGGAACAGTCCCATCCAACCCCTCCACGTGTGCACTCAAGGTGTGCAACCCTCAGCCACACCAGTACTGATGCCACCACCCCAGGAACTGAACTAAAAAGACCTCTGCACTGTGGCTGGGAGGGAGGGGACACAAGGATGGATGATGGTGACAGCCCAGCTGTGCTTTGCCCCACCAGGATCAACCTCCCATCCCCAAGCAGAGCTCCAGGACAGCAGCTCTCACCAGCATCTTCCTGTCTTGGGGGTCTGTGAGTTATTTCTAAAAGGAGGAGTGACATTGGCCTCTCCATGGGCAGCACCTGAAGCAGTGGAACAGGGTTGGGAGATCCCCTCAGGAACCAACCACTGACCCACATCTGGGATCCTCAGTAGCCAAATACTGGTCCAAAACACACTGGATGATTTGGGGTGAGGTGAATCTGATGAGAATCTTCTTCCTCATTGCTGGTTCTGATGTAGGGCAGAGTCATGGGCAGGAGGGGAGGTCTGTGCCCATCGGTGCCCAGAGTTCCTGGGAAGAGATGAGCTCCCCACGTGCCCCAAGCCCAAAAGAGCCTTGGGACATATCACAAGCCCCAGCCAGTGCCCCACACTTGTGGGTCACCCAGAAGCCAGGGCTGAGGGGTCTCCAGGTACCACGGCATAAACTGGACACAAAGCTCTTCACCAAAAGCAGCTCTCAGAGGCACCCTTGAGGTCAAGCTCTCTGCTCCAGGTGGAGCTCTCAGCTCCCAGGGAGTTTCTAAGACACAGGCTTTGCCTTCAAGGTGAAACGAGAGCATCCCACTCACGGCCTGAGGTCTCACAGCAACAGGGCAGGGCTGTGGTGTATCCCCAGGGACAAGGACACAGAGCCAGCCTGCTCTGCTGCGCCCAGATCCTGAGGAATCGCTGGGGGAAGGTGTCTGTGCTGAATGACACAGAAGTTTGGGCTGAAGCATCACCTGAATTGCTGCAGCAACCAGCTCACCCAAGGATACTTGCTGCTCATTGCTCCCCTGGCTCTGATGGAAAATAACCATCATCCAACCCCCCTACCCAGTCTGAGGGAGCTGAGTCCCAGGGATTTGGGGGATGCTCTTGCCAATGTGGCTGCAGCTGACAGCATCTCTCTTCTTTTCTCCCAGCCTCATGGACCACACCTCTCCCCAGCCAAAATATCATCAGCTGTCACCATTGAGAACATCAAAATACAATTAACACTTGGAAACCCAAATAGGGCTTCCCCTGGCACAACGGGAAAGGCCACACTGCGGTGGCTGAGCAGGATGGGGAGGAGGGGACAGGGATGGATGGGAGATGCCCCAGATAACCCCTGTGCGTGGGGTTACCCCAAGAGTGGTTCAGTAAATCCCACAAAGGTCATTGCTGCTGTGGCCAGGGCTTCTCCTCAGCACGTGGGTCAAAAGATGTTCAGGAGGGTTCGATACCATCAGCAAATGGATGCAGTCCTGTCCGCCGCAGGATCAATACGGCTTCATCAGCCTCAAAACAAGAGGAACTAAACAAGTCATTGCCTCTCCCATCCCAGAGGAAGGGTTGGAGAGGCTCCAAGCCAATTCCCAGCTCCATATCCACATCCATCCAGGGACTGAACGGTGCTCCAGCATCTCCAGGGCCACCAGCAGCCCTTCCCCAAACCTCCTGGGTTTGCAGAGCTGCAGGTAGGAGGCTCTGACATGTCCTGAGCCCACGGCTGCATCCCAGGCAGGCACAGCTCCAGCCATGTAACATCCAGCACCCACCACCCTGGCCCTTCTCCACCCAGGAAGGTCACCGTGTCCACTGCTAAAAATCCCCAAACAGCACCAAGGAGAAGTACCACTTGCAATTTATATATTTTTTTTAATAAGAAAATATGAAACCACATCTTATGGACTGGACTCTCCAGAAAAGCTTTGAATAATTTATGGCCAAGCCACCACCTCCTCCTCCTTCCTCCCTCTTCACGGGTCACTCCAGTCAAAGAAACACAGACTCAGGAATCACTCAGGGTCCTTTTTATCTACAGGTTGAGTTCCCAGCGCCTGCAATTGCCTTGGGTGTGGATTGAATTCCCTCCTGGCCAGAAGGGTGGAGAAAATAAACCTTTAATTCAAAGTGAAATATTAATAGAACTGTAATTAGCTGTAATATCTATACAATTAAAAAGCACAAGTCCCAGCAAGAGCTATTTTTGTATGTATTTAAAGAAAAATAAGTTTGCAGGGTAAGGAAGGGGGCGGGGGGAGCTGGGGATGTTTTTTCTGGTGTCCCATTTGTTTGGGGGGAAAAAAAACGTGGCTGGGAGGTGCAGCAGCGGAGGGACACGGGATCTGGCAGGTCAAGGGCTCTGACGCAGGAGAAAGAAAAGCTGGTTTGCAAGGAAAGAAAAGAAAAAAGAGGAGGAGAAGGATTAAGAGGGGAAAAAAGAAAGAAAGAAGAACATATCAACACTTTTGTCCTGCTCCCTGGTGGATTTTTTGCAGCAAAAGGGAAGGTTTTCACTGACATCAGGCAGAGAAAAACCTCAGCAAGAGGATGGGGAATGGGAAAAATCTCTGCTGGAAGTTTGTAGGGTGTTTCAGGCTGGATATTGAGTGGGGTGACCCAGGCTCAGCCCCCCACAGCTGTTTGCCAGCAGAAATCGCATGGATTCCTTGAAAAAAACAAACAAACCAAACAAACAAAAACCCACTGAGCTTTCCTGCACTGGGCAATTTGAGCTGGAGATGGGATTTACTGAAGGAAAAAGGAATAACCAAATTGCAAAATAAAACCAAGCGACAATATAATTCAGCTTACCCAAAAAACACCCTAAATAACAGGCCCAAGGAAAAAAAAAAACGACAAAAACAAAAAACAAAACCCAAAAACCAACACCAAACCAGCCTTGGATTTCTTTCCACAAGAAAAAGACTCCTACACACAAACAGCCCATGAATCTGGGTAATGGATATGGATATTTCCGAGAGCAAAAATGGTACTGACTGCGCTCTTATTGGATCAACATTCACACATCGAGCCCGTGCTCCTCCCGAGGAGTGAGGATAATGGGATGCCACATGTCAGAGCGTTTTAAATAAATATAAAACTCATTATACGCTTCATGAGTAATCAGATTTTGGTGGAAAGAGTCGCATTTTAAAGAAATGGGTGGGGAAAATAAACCCCATCCGGGCTCGGGGAGGAATTAGCAATGAAAGAGGGATGATTCGGCTGCAGGCTGTGAGTGATGACAACTCCTCCTCCCCCTCCTTGTGAGGAAGGCTGCTGTGGCCATACCAGCTCCCTGGTAGCCCCCTAGGTTGCCCCTCAGCTCTTGCCCACGTTGGGGGCCACCAAGCCCCCACCAATGGCTTTCTGCAGCCCCGGGTCCTACCTGCATCCCACCTGGCCAATGTGTGACCCTGTTTGAGGCTGAGCAGTCAGAGCTGCCTCTTGGAGGCCACCAAGGAGGGACTTGCCCTGGGTTTGTGGGCTTTTCCCAAGCCCCCTCCCCATGCCAGCACTGGAGAGGATGGATCACACTGGGGATCTGACCCCACTGCTCTGTCAGCGACCGTGGGCAGCAGTGGGCACCTCTGCTTCGTGGCAGACCCCAGCCATGGCCAAACCTCCAGCTGCAGTGTCAGAGCCTCTCATCAGGGATTTATTCCTCTCTCCTGAGTGTATCCAACCTAAAAATTCCGCTTTGTACCTCACTGTCTCCTTTCAGGAGCACAAAGGACTCCTGCCTGGCTTTCAGCACTCTCTGAGCCGGAGTCAGGCAGCACCAGCGCTCTTCTCCTCTGCAACACTTCCACCTAATGGCAAGAGTGCCAGCAAGGAGACAACACTCAGCACCCAGGGCCACCCACCCCATGGGCCCTCAGCACCCACATCCCACTCCCCAGGTGCTGAGCAGAGGCCGGCACAGCTCAGTGCACTGATGGATCCAGCCAGGCTCAGACCTCAGCCAAGGAAAAGCTTTTGGCTTTGCCCCCAGGATGGACCTTGTGAGCAGGTACTGGGGGCTCCAGCAATGGGGAGTTTTGCTCAATTAAATAAATAAACCAGCTTTGTGATAGAAACACACTGATCCAGCACATGTCACATGGACAGAGTGACATTTCATCACAGGTTTTGCAACCATTTGGCACCCCCAGCATCACCTGGGCTGTGTTTATTCCCTGCACAACCCATAACTTGTATCCCCACCTTGTACCCATCTGGGGCCAAGCCCTGTGCTCGTAGCCCTTCCCTGGGGAGCCCCAGCAAAGCCATGACCAGCACGAATGGGGTTTTCCCCCCCTGCTCCATCCTCTGGGAGATGTCCTGCCACTCTTTTGTGTCTGCTGCTCCCGTGTCAGGAAGGGAGAAGGGATTTGGGAGGCTGGCACCCCACTTTGCTGCTTGCTGGAGAGCACAAGGCTGCTATCAGCCATGCTTTCCAGTTTGACCCACTCAAAGTACCTGGTGAACTGGTTCCATCTCAGTTAAAAGCCGTTACTTATAAATGAGGATGAAAAGGAGCCAGTGCCTAATTCACCAGGGCTCCCCCAAATCCGAGCTGCCCACCCAAGTGCTCAGCAGCTGAGCTGGTGGCAGAAGAAACACCAGGTTATTTTACCCACTACCAGCATGGGATGGGCTGGGACATCTCCAGACAGGAAGTGTCAAGAGTTCTTCATGGATGGAAATCATAAAATCATAGAATGTTGTGAGATGGAATGCTTTAAATAAACACATTTATGTAACTTTTTTCCCCACTCCCTACCAGGATCCACAGCTGAGCAGGATGCCAGACCTCACCCAGTGCTAAAGAAAACTGGAAACCAGACCCAACCCTCCTCCCCTCCCAAGTTGCTCCCACCCTCCTGAGAAAGTTGATGGGGAAAAAAGAATAGAAAAGGGACAAGTTTCTTGTCCCATGAGCAGATCTCTGCAGCAGGATCCAACCCCGGCACAAAGCATCATCGCTGCTTCTCCAGCAAACACCCCACAGCACCTTCCTGCTCTTGCCTCCTGCTGACATCCAGCCATCCTTCCTCAAACTAAAACCTTTTAAATAGCCCTTAAAAATGCAACAGGCATGGCAGAGTCAAGGTTTTGGAGCAGTTGCTCCGTGTCGGAGCACACGGGCTCACGTGGCGCGTGGATGCGGCTGAGCAGCAAGAGGCTATTTTGGGCAAGCGATTACCCCAGATTTTGGGTCTAAACAATACAGAACCATGAAGAGCCGAGGCACAGTGTTACATTGGAAATCTCTCATTATGCACCTTCAGCACCTCTTTTTTATTTGCTGGCACTCCTGAGAGCACAGGACCAAGCCCTGAATCGGTGCAGAGATTGTGCAAACTCATCACACTCATGCTCAGATCGCCCTGCAGGGCCATGGATTTGGGGATGCAGCTTTGGCTGCAGTGCTGTCCTGCTCCCCTGGACCAATATTCCTTTTCTCCACCCCAATTTTCTCTTTAAAACCAGAGCCATCCCCTTGTCCCCAGTTCAGCCTCCCAGGGATATGGCCCTGTCCCCCAACTCTGGCATTTTTCCCCCCAAGGAAAGAGGGGCAGACAGCTCTATCTGCATTTCCATTTGGATGCAGGAGGGGTTTTTCTACCCAAAGGGATTGTGGGCAGCTGGAAATGTTTTAGAGAACAAAATAAAATGAAATAAAATTCAAAGGGAGAAAAAGAAAAAGGAAGAAAGCACATTTGGTGTTAAATTAACTGTGATGGCCAGAGAGCACACAGTCCCTCTGCACCAACGGCACAATTAGGGGAAGATCTTTATGTATTAACTAAGGCAAAAGCCACTGTTGGTGCTGAGAATAAATCCCCTCATCCTTCCCAGCCAGCTGTGCCGGAGCAGAGCAGCAGGGACACAGGACAGGGCTGACCAGAGCAGCACATCACCAGCTCCCAGCCAGAAACAGCCCCCAAGCCATCAGGGAGGGACCAGCACTGGAAAGCCGTGGGATGATGAATGGCTCCAGCATCAGCACCTCAAGCACCTCGTGGCCAGGCACGAGGATACGCAGGAGATGGGGGAAAAGCAAGAAGGAGAACATGGAGCAGATCAGTGAGGCTGCCATCACCATGCTTCTCCCCCCCAAACACCCCAGGGAGGAGCAGACCTTGCTCCCCCTCAACCAAAGGGACCCCAGGCAAGCAAAGCCCCACGGTGTGAGGTCATCCTCCACCACGGAGCCATCCCCATCGGAATAACAACCATCTTCTCCTCCCAACTTTTCCATAATTCATGTAGCAACCTCCTGAAAGAAATATCCTCCTCAGGCATAAAATATTCATGGCCTCATACTTTGCAAGGAAACACTGTCTTCCTTGGAGCGCGACCAAAGAGACAAGGCCAGCACAGATTTGCCTTTGCAAGAGTAATTATGTTCCTCATCGATCGGGTGTTGCAACGAGAGGGGCTGCACCACGAAGGGCCCCCCCAGCTGGTATCAGTGTGTCCCATGTGCAAGAAATAGCTTTTGGAAAAGGGATTAAAAGGCTTAGGAAGAGGTGGGATGGATGCTGCACCATCCCAAGAAATTCCTCATCCTCATGGCTTCATCTCTTTGCACCAGCAAAGCTACTCCAGAAGGGTCCATCCTCCTCAGCCTCACCCTGGAGCTGATCCAGCCCCATCCTGGTCGTGTCCACCACCCCTTGCACACACACACACAATCCCACGTGCCTGTAATCACACGCCTGGCACCAGCAGCCCCCCTTCAATCCCCATGTCCCTCCTTCTGCTCACAGTTTGGATGCTGGTCAGTTAATTAAGAGCTCCTTCATAATTTGGTCCATTTGCAGAGTTTGGTGGGGGGTCCCAGCTCCATTTGGCTGCACAAAATTAAATAGCTTTATTATTATTATTATTGCTTGCTTTTTCTCTCTCCCAACACAGACAACTCTACAGACTCCGTTTACAAGACCCCAGGAGGGTGTGGGATGGTGAAGCCGTGCTACAGAGGGAGCAGCCAGCCATGAAGGAGCTCACTTCTGAGCAGCATTTCATAGAATCTTAGAATCACAGAATCATTAAGGTTGGAAAAGACCTCTAAGATCATCCCATCCAACTATCAACCCAACACTGACCAGTCCCCGACTAACCCATGTCCCTCAGCACTGTGTCTACACGACTCTTCAATCCCTCCAGGGATGGGGACTCCACCACTGCCCTGGGCAACCCCTTCCAATGCCTCAGAACCCTTTCAGCAAAGAAATTCTTCCTCACATCCCATCTCAACTGCCCTGGCCACAACTGGAGCCCATTTCCTCTTGTCCTGTCACTTGTTCCTTGGGAGAAGAGACCAACACACACCATTTCAGGTCCCGTGTCCCCAGTCCAGGACCCCACTCATGGTATCACCTCCAGCAGCAGCCGGGGAGTGTGGAGCAACCTCCCCACCACAGAACATTTCTCCTTTGCTGGCACCAGCTCAGCACCAGCAGCTTTGCTGAAACCACAGCACGTGAAGCTGCAGCCCTTGCAGGGTGCTGGGCAATGCTGCACCCAGAGATTTAGGGTCAGCACCATGAACCAAAGATGCTTTTATTGCCGAGAGAACAGCTTCCCACAGAGAAATTGTTCTGACCTCGCTATTCAAATGAAGTAATAAAAAATTCTCGCCCATAACCCGATCAATTCCCGGGCAATAAGCCAATTTCCTGCTCAGGCCAGGCTTCCACGAGAGGTGCTGGCACCCAGATGTGCTCAGCAGCCATCAGGCACCAAACCCCCAGGTCAGACAGGTCTGGGGACATCTCCCTGGTGTGCTGGGGCACATGGGGACATCCACAGTGAAGCAGAGCCAGCAGCCTGGTGACAGAGGGGTCCTTTAACTGCCACTGCTTGGGGACAAGCCCGTGTTTAAGTGGGGTTGAGCAGCAGCACACATTTAATTACTCCCATCTTGTCCAGCGCTGTAATAAAACACGGCCCAGATTTCATGGTTCCTCACACCATAAGCCAATTAAAAATAAATACATAAAGAAATAAATAATTTTTAAAAAGCCTTTGCCACCAAAGCAACCAAACCTCACCCCAAGCTCCCTGGTTGGGTGCTCTGGCCATGCCAGGGTGACACAGCTCCCTGCACCCCAGGTAAGGGGTCCCAGGGGGTTTCTCCCACACATTGGATATAGCAAGGACCAGCAAGGCTCCATCCCCTGGGTCAAGGGGGAACACGAAGGCAGGTGCATTGCTCAGCTCCGAGGGGTCTCAGCAGTGGGGAAGGAAAGGAGGGGGCTGTGGAGTCCCAGAGGGTCCCCAGCAGCAGGGGATGGGGTTTACGAGGAGGGGGGCTCAGCACTGTGGGTTGGTTGTTGCTGAGCAATGAAAAAACATCTGGAGAAATCTGTGCAACAAGAGTCAAAAGGCAGCCTTGGCCAGGGATGGGAGGGGTGACAAATGGGTCCTGCGAGGGCACTGCCAGCCCCAGGACCCCTGTCACAGCCCCAGCCCACGCTCCCCATGCAAACACTCCAGTCTCAAATCTGGATTCAGCATTTCACATCCTCAGACCTCCAGCAAAAGCCACCAGTGCCTTCCTGTGGCAGCCAACCTCACTGCAGCCCTGCAGCGGGACGGATCCAGCCACACTGAATCCCAGAATCGCCTCGCTGGGAAAAGCCCTTTAAGCTCATCGAGTCCCACCATGAACCCAACACTGACCAGTCCCCTATGACTAACCCATGTCCCTCAGCACTGTGTCTACACGACTCTTCAATCCCTCCAGGGATGGGGACTCCACCACTGCCCTGGGCAACCCCTTCCAATGCCTCAGAACCCTTTCAGCAAAGAAATTCTTCCTCACATCCAATCTTCCTAATACCCACTGGGCTCACTTCAGGCTTGGGAGGGAAAGGGAAGAAGGTATTTGGGGCAATTCACTGGCCTAACACCCCTCACACATGGTGGGGACTGTCCCCTCCTGCCCTACGTGCAAAGGGTGTTGTCACCCACCCGGTGAAACACAAGTCATGTTCTCAACACCCCCCCAGGAGCCTTCCCTAAATCTTAAAGGAAAAATCCCCCAACACACCCTGAGCTCTATCCCCAAGGACGCTGCTGAGCAGGGACCCTCCAGGCAGCCATTCCATCCATCCTTCTGTTTATGGATGAGGTGTGGGTGCTGGCCTAGGGTGGGTGTGGGTGCTGGCCTACAGTGGGCTGGTTCAGAGGGGTTCTCCCTCCACAGGGACCTCTCATCAGGGACGCTGCTGTCCTCCCCCAGCTCCCAGTCACCCCCCAGCCCACACCATCGTGACTCTCCCCTCCGAGGGGAGACACACGTGTGCCTCTTTGGGTGTCAGCACCCTCATCTAGATGAGCAGTTGCTAAGGGAGCAATTAATCAAGCGCTGGAGCTGGGTGGGAAGGTGGGTGACAACCTCACAACCTCCCACCCAGCTGCTCTCCTGATGGATGGAGGGGAACCAGAACAGGCGAGGAGGGGAGTAACCTCCTGCCCCCCCACAGTGAAGTCACAAAGGTGGCAAGTACCATGTGAGACCCCCCCACCCAGGTAGGGACCACACAGGGGTAACCACAGCCCCATGTGCCCCACTGTGGGTTTGGGGACATGGAAGGGTGGGATGCTCAGCCCCATGGTGGCTTCCAGCATTGTGGGACCTCCTCCAAGCCCTTCAGCCCTTCCCTTGGTGACCCCCCAGCTCCCCTGCCAGCGTGTCTGTGCCATTTGAAATGTGACCCGATGGCATCGGCAGGCAGTGGCTCCGGCCAGGCGCCAGGTAACCGGAGCTGGGAACGACCAGTGACCACCCAGCCCGTTATAACCGGCCCTAATCCTCTGGCCAGGCTGGATGTCACGTCCTCCTCAAGGATGGGTGAGCCAAGTCACAGGGTCAGGGACCTGCCACGTGCCTGGGTGTCCCCTGCTAGGGACAAACACACTGTCCCCGTGGTCAACGGGGGGCAAAGCAAGCAGCCTGTGGAGGGCTCAGCCCTGCAGACATGGTCACCAGCATCCCCATCTGCCCCCTCCCCAGGGGACAGAGCAGGCTCCCAT
>NW_010330348.1:11522-11733 GCF_000700745.2 Antrostomus carolinensis
GCAGATCCTGCCCGGGAGCACGGGAAGGATGCGAGGCCCTTCGGGACAGGGTGCAGGGTAAGGACTGGCCAAGGCCAGCTCCTGCCCACCCTGCCTTTGAGGGGCAGGGACCAGTTGTGGGCACAGCCCCAGTTCACACCTCCCTGGGCTCCCAGCTGGGCTCAATCCGCTTTCCAACAGCCCCAGCCCCAAATTAGGCGCAGCTGACCCG
>NW_010330349.1:0-2146 GCF_000700745.2 Antrostomus carolinensis
TGGAGACCCCTCAAAAAGGGAAAAAAAAATTAAAATAATTAAAATAAAAGGTAAAATAAGCAGGATAAAAGGAAGGAGAAGCCACCTGGATGGCGCTGATGCTCCCGGGAGGGGTGGGGAGTCGCGCCCTACACGTCCCGCATGCAGGTCCACCACCCCCCCTTTTCAACGGGACCCCCCCACTCCAGGTAGGGTGAGGGTCAACTTGCCCCTCTCCAAAATTTCAGGGGGAAAAAAGGGGGAAAAAACCAAAAATTAATAATATTTTGGGTTGTTTGGGGTTTTTTTTATACAAGCAGAGGATTTGCTCTCCCCATAAGAGGAGGGAAAAAAAAAAGGGGGGACCCCCTCCCCACCTCAAAACACACCCCAGGGCTCACATGAAGAAGTCAGCGGTGGGTTTGGGGGCAGCAGATGGAGAAGGCTCTCTTGGGAAACCCCGACCAGCTAACTTCTCATATTTTTCTTTGTACAGATCCCTTTCCTTGGCCAAGCGGGTCACCTCCTGCTTAAGTTGCTCCACCTGACTTTGGAGTTGACATTTCTCATTCTCCAAGATGTGTCGTTGTTGGACCCGCTTGTAACGGCAGGATTGAGCGTAGCCTCGGTTCTTCAAGGTCCTCCTCTCAGGTGATGTTTCTGCTGGACACGTTTATACCTGCAGGACTGGGCATAGCCCCTGTTCTTCAAGGTCCTCCTCTTCTGCTTGAGGCGGATCACCTCCTCCTTGCTGAAGCCCCGCAGCTGCCGGTTCAGCTCCCGTACCGACATACTCACCAACTGATCATCGGAGAAGCGGTCCTCCAAGCGAAGGTGATGGTGATGATGATGGTGATGACCGGGATGATGATGGGCGGTAGGTGGTAGCTCCTCACCACCAAAGGGTTGAGGTCGGAAAGGCTCGTAACCTTGATGGTGATGATGATGATGGTGAGGAGCACCGATCAACGCTTCCACCGCGTCCTCCGGTGTCAGGTTGAGAGCTTCAGGATTGAGGTGATGTTGATAACCCGACATCCAATACAGCTCCTCCAGCTGTGGTTTGGAGCCCAGGGAGGCGGCGGTGGTAGTTGGGGGACCAGGGGCTGGTTGACCACCAGGACTAGGAGCGCAGAAACTGGGTGAGGAAGGCACGGAGGAGCAGGGAGTACTGAGCGGGGTGGAAGAGAGGGAACCAGCAGGTAGACGGTGGCACAACCTCTCGGCCTCCGCCGGTTCCTTCTTCACTTCGAACTTCATCAAGTCGAAATCGTTGACGTATTCGATGGCGAGGGGACTGGTGGGCAACTCTGCGCTCATGGCCAACTCCGAGGCCATCTCAGTCCATGGAGAAACCGGGGGGTGATCCCCCGGGCACTGCTGTTCACCGAGGGTTGGGGAGTTCTGGAAGGTTTGGGAAGTCTTCTCTGATGGGTTCTGGGGGTTCTGTCTGTGGGGATGGGGCTGAGCTCCCAGAGCTTCCAACCGGGCTTTGCTGTTGGGTTCAGCCCAGCTCCAGGAGCTTCCGACGGGGCTTTGCTACCGGGTTGAGCCCGGTTTTAGAATTCTCCGATGGGTTTTTGCTGCCGGGAACAGTCTGGGCTCCGGGATTCTCCGATGGGGCTTGGCTTTGGGGGTTCAGCCCGGTTTTAAAACTCCCCGACCGGGTTTTCCTGTCGGGTTCAGCCCAGCTCCAGCAGCCTCCGACGGGGCTTTGCTGCGGGATCAGTCCAGACTCCAGGAGTCTCCAACCGGGCTTTGCTGTTGGGATCAGCCGGGCTCCGGGATCCTCCGATGGGGCTTGGCTTTGGGGTTCAGCCCGGCTTTAGAAGTCTCTGACCGGCTTTTGCTGTTGGGTTCAGCCCAACTCCAGGAACCTCCGACTGGGCTTTGCTCTCGGGATCAGTCCGACTTTAAAACTCTGCGACTGGGCTTCGCTGTTGGGTTCAAGCCCAGCTCCAGAGGAGCTTCCGACGGGGCTTTTGCTGCCGCGATCAGTCCAGGCTCCAGGAGCTTCCAAAGGGGCTTTGCTGCCGGTTTGAGCCCTGTTTTAAAAACTCTCCGACGGGCTTTTGCTGCCGGGATTAGTCCGAGCTCCGGGAATCTCCAACCGGGCTTCAGTGTGGGGTTCAGTCCGACTCCGGGAGCCTCCGATGGGGTTTGGCTG
>NW_010330350.1:0-898 GCF_000700745.2 Antrostomus carolinensis
GTAGCACTGGGTGAGGTGGTGGGACAAGCAGGATGGGAAATGGGGGATCCCTTTGCACTCAACTGATGATGGTGTGGGGCAGCTTGGTGGTGTGTCCCCCCTATCCCATGCCTCAGTTTCCCCACACCAGCACTGACTCGTCTCTCCCCACAGTGCTCCATGGGTTCCTCCTCTGACAAAGCCCTCACCTTCATGAAGGACCATTTCCTAATGGACGGGAAGGTGTCACCCACCCAGGGGCGGCCACTGCTGGTGAAGAAGGATGTCACCTACACACGCATCGCAGTGGATGAGACTCATGGCATCTCAGGGGCCACCTACCGTGTCATGTTCCTGGCCACGGGTGGGTTTACATAGGGGCATCTCGTCACCCCTCCTACCCATCCCTTGTCCCCTCAAAACACCAGTGATGTCCCCTGTGCCCCCACAGCGGAGGGTTTCCTGCACAAAGCGGTGGAGTTGCCTGGAGGTCCCCACATCGTGGAGAGCATCCAGCTCTTTGCGACGCCGGAGCCGGTGAAGAACCTACTGCTGGCCCCAGGGAAGGTAGAGGATGGGGATGACCCAACAGCCCACCCCAAGCCTGGCGTGGTGGGGCA
This sequence comes from Antrostomus carolinensis, assembly GCF_000700745.2. Lineage (NCBI taxonomy): Eukaryota > Metazoa > Chordata > Aves > Caprimulgiformes > Caprimulgidae > Antrostomus > Antrostomus carolinensis. The sequence continues at coordinate 600 of NW_010330350.1, forward strand.
GGGGGAGTGCTCAGCCCTGCGCCTCTCCCTCCCCAGGGAATCCTCTACGTGGGCTACTCTGGTGGCATCCTCCAAGTCCCGCTGGCCAACTGCAGCCTCCACCAGAGCTGTGCCGAGTGCGTGCTGGCGCGAGACCCGTATTGTGCCTGGCACAGCGCCGAGGGCTCCTGCCAGCCCACCCCTGTCACCAGGGCCAACCCCGAGGACATGTGAGCCGGAGAGGCAGCGGGATGAGGGTGGGAAGGGGGATGTGGAGGGGAGCGGGGTGCTGATCCCACTCTCGTGGCCGCAGGAGCGTG
>NW_010330351.1:0-1329 GCF_000700745.2 Antrostomus carolinensis
CCTACACCACTGGCCACTGGGACAACTACAAGCGCCACCAGAAGATCCATGGCCACACGGCTGAGAGCTGGGTAAACCCGCGCGACACCAAACCCCTCCTGGCCCCTCCAGCCGTGGGCATGGCCCTGCCCTGAGACAGCACTTAGCTGGGGTGCCTCCGCCCCGGGGCACCCCAGCCACGGCCCCTGCCCTCCCTGGGGGAGGGACGGGCAGCAGACTCCACGGGGGCTCGGGGCTGCCTTACGCAGGGCCCACAGCCGCGCCCAGGACTCCAGCAGCCCTGTTCTGCCTGGGCAGGGCAAAGCCACGGCCGGCAGCTCGGGGGCCAGGCTCAGGTCCCTGCCCCAGCAGCAATGGCATCGTGTCCCCAGGGTGGTACCTGCCTGTTCCTGCCTGTCGGAGCCTTCCTCTGCCGGAGTTTGGGAAAAGGGGGAAGCAGGACTGGTTCCATGGCTGTTGCCATGCCGGTCAGTGTAATTTATATTGTGTATAAAAGCATTAAACAGTCAGTTTTGTTACCTGCTATTCTCCACGGGGACCTTGTTCTGCTTCAGGAGGGGACAACATGCGGCCGGCAAGGGGAGGGACAGTAGCTACCCCCCCCAACAGACAGCCCAGTACGAATCAGGATCCATTTTAATCATCATTGCAGTGTGTAAACATCGGTTACTGTCCATTAATGCTCCGGTCGGTCTGAGCAGCAGGAGATACGTGGTTACAAGCCTAGATTACGCTGGAGTCTATGAGCGGGTTAGAGGGGGGGCTCTGCGCAGGGCCCCCCTGGAGACAGTTGACTGCAGTCTGTCTCTGAGCAGAAACCTAAACACTAATTTGGCATTACGGAGCCTCACGAGGGCCGCTTGGTGCCACCAGGCTGCTGCCAAGCTGCTGCCCCAGCCCCCCGGGGCAGCTGGGCGCTCGGGCCAGACCCTCCCGGCTGGGGAGGGGGCAGCTCTGCCCCCCGCGCTGGGCCAGGCTCTGTGACGCTGCTCCGGGGCTCGGCCAGGGCAAGCTGCTCGGGTTGGGCTGGTGCCGCCCGGGGAAACGAGCCCTCTCCCAGCTGGAGCCAGCAGCAGGAGGAGTTCAGCTGCCCCCATCCCGAAGGCAACGGTGAGCTGGGGGCGAGTTCCCCAGCCTGGGGGGAGCAGGGGAAGGTGGATGTAGCAGGTGAGAGGCACGTTGATTGCAACCTGTCTGCAGGTCGTACATTCCTCAGCGAAGGGTCCTAGGAAGGGGGGCACTACAGATCTTCATCGCCAATGCCCTCAAAGGCGTAATTGCCGTGGAAGTCGTTAGCGCCCACATCGTTAGCGGAGCTGGAGTGGCTGA
>NW_010330351.1:1442-1686 GCF_000700745.2 Antrostomus carolinensis
CCCAGGGTGACAATGCCAGCACACACACACGTGACTCACCGAGAGTTTGGCCACCGGCTCCCGGGAGGCGTCGGGTGAGTCCTGTGGGGACAGCATAGCACGGTCAGGCAGGACATGCCACCCACCCTTCCCACCAGCCGCCCTCCTTTCCCTGCCCCAGGGAGTCTGGCTCCCAGGGATGGGTCCAGGACCTTTCTCTTCCCTGAGCTACCCGAGCCAGCAATGGGCCCTTGTGGCCAGGAAG
>NW_010330352.1:0-618 GCF_000700745.2 Antrostomus carolinensis
CACATGGACACCTGGGTGCTCCTCACCTGGGCGTCTGGGTCATCTACACCCAAACACCTGGGTCATCTACACATGGACACTTGGGTGCTCTTCACCTGGAAACCTGGGTCATCTTCACCCGGACATCTGGGTCACCTACACCTGGACACGTGGGTCATCTACACCCAGAAACTTGGGTGCTCCTCACCTGGACATCTGGGTCATCTACACCTGAACACTTGGGTCATCTGCATCTGGACACCTGGGTCACCTACACATGGACACCTGAGTCATCTACACCTGCACCCCAGGTGCTCTTCACCTGGACATCTGGGTCACCTACACCCAGACACCTGGGCCATCTACACCTGGAGATCTGGGTCACTTACTATACCCGGACACTTGGGTGCTCCTCACCTGGACACCGGGGTCATCTACATCCAGAGTTGGGTCACCTACACCCAGACACCTGGGTCCCTTCTGCACCCAACATCTGGGTCCCTCACACCTGGACACCTGGGTCCTCTTCACCTGGACATCTGGGTGCCCTCAGCACCTGGAGACCTGGGTGCTCCTCACCTGGACACCTGGGTCCCCTCCACCCAGACCTCATGGTCCCCTCTGCACCAGACACCTGGG
>NW_010330353.1:0-78051 GCF_000700745.2 Antrostomus carolinensis
GCTGTGAGGACCGCGGTGTCCGGCCCCTGCCCGCGGAGGGACTGGAGTTCTGCGGAACAGTGTGGAAAGCTTGTCCGCCTTCACTTAACTCTTGCAAAAAAGCGAATGCATTCGTACTTATGACAAATAGCAGTGCCCGCGGTTAAAACCAGCAGTTGCACGGAAACATTTAAAATCCTCTAATTCCAGGAGGCTTTGGCGGTTCTGAATTACTTCCACACAGTCTGAATCTTACCTTGTAGTGAACAGTAGGAAGCTTTACGGTCTTTAGACTGTTCAGTTAGGAAAATGGGACTGATACGTTAGGAAATACTCAAAAAGATTTTAGAAGTTTGTCGTGTCTCATCACGTGCTTCTCAAAAAGCTGCCTAATTGAAGGAGTGCAGGAGGTGGAGGAGAGAAGAAAAAAACACTTCTGAATCAAAGTAGTGGGCATTTCTTACCAGAGAAAAACTTCTGACGTTGCTTGAAATAGTATTGACATCCTGAGCTAAGATTAATGAACTTCAGTGGATGAAACATGCATTGGTTTCTTCTCGACATAACACTTTAAAAACATCAATTTTAATTGTAATTAATGAAACTTCGGCAATATTCCCAAAATAACTCTGAAATGGAGATGCAAGGCTGCGTGATGTAGCGATCTTGTTTGAGGACACGGCATTTCTGACGTGCAAATTGTCCAGTCTATTGGCTTGTTGTATAAACTAAGGAAGCTGGAACAGCTACAGTCCGTGAAGCAGCAGTCATACCTCCCAAGGGTGTTGTGAAAATGCTGTATTAGAACAACTTTTAAATTTATTTATTATTATTTTTTCAGACCGTAATTAATCTGGTTGTAGGTGGTACTAAACAGTTCTTGCTATGTATAGTGCTGATGCTGTCTACATTTCATGCTTCATCAATTTTTATGTGTTAGTCTGTATGGAAAAAAGTAATTTTTTTAATACATTTTATGAACTATAAAAAGTATTGAGATGCTTGTCAGCTGTTGTGGTGCCCTTTCCCCCCTCTAGCAGTGAATCTGGTGAAGAAATAATGAGAAATTTGAAGAAATTTGAGAAACCTAACGTGTTATAAGTGGATTTATTGTGTTACATGACAGTTTGGTCTGGCAAATCTGTATGGTTAAGAGCCATCTTAGAATCAGTTTTAATCTTTAGGAGATTTTTAACATAGTTCTGTGTTCATCTGCCTGATAAATACGGCGTTTAAGTTGATCATGTAAGTTGTTTCCCTATCTGGTAACTAACCCCCAAATAGTTTTAAGTTACTCACTGCAAAGCTGGAAGAACTCTTGAAGGTTGGGAGAAAACCAGATGACACGTTCAGGGGGTGATTTTAATTATATTACCTATCACTAAAAAAAAATTCCTTAAAAGATAAAACTTGCAGATGTGCCATTGAGTTAGGAGGGATTGCCAACACTCATCTGAAGATGAATAGAATAAACTTTTAATTCAGTCATCTTGACAGGTTTGAGAAGTACAATCCAGAAGATAAAAAACTGCTAAGCATAAAATGCTGCACTAGGAAGAGGCTATCAGGTGCTCAGACAGAGGTGTATGGGCAGCACAGCTGTAGGAAATAAGTATTCCAGGAGTTCGAGACACAGATTCATCTGAATAAGCAGCATTTGGCAACAGGCAAAAGTGGGTGTTATCCTGGGATAACAGTTTAGTTGATCCAGTATAAATTACACTTTTGTGTCTAGTCTTCTGGCAGCGGGCAAAAGTGGGTGTTATCCTGGGATAACAGTTTAGTTGATCCAGTATAAATTACACTTTTGTGTCTAGTCTTGAGTATTAAACAATCCAAAAAGTACAGAGGAAGGTGGCAATGTGAATTGCGAGGCTCAGAACCTATGACTGATGCAAAAAGAAAATTAAAGTATTGATTTATTTTGGGGAGTGGAAAAGGCTGTGGGAGGAATGTGTGTGTAAGAAATAGTTCACAGAAGCATATTGATTTTATTTTGTTTTTTTAAAAAACTTTTTCCTTTTTCTCTGTGGTTGAGTTGTGGGTTAAGAGGAAGTAAATTGTAGTGGGCGAGATTTAGGTTAAACATAGGCTGGAAAGTTTTATTTATATATATATATATCAATCAGTCAAATTATGCAGATCGTTCAACAGGTTCCCATTATTGGAGGTTTTTATTGGGTTAGAGAAGAAGCTGGCAAAAAATATAGACACTTGACACATGTACGACAAATTTTAGGAGTAGGAGGGAGCCTAAGATTCTACTCCTGGCATATTTTATCAGATATTCAGGAATTTACTTAATTGTTTATATAGGTTATCATTACTGTTGTCTTCCTGTGTGTATGTGCCTTTTTAATGGTAATTGTTAAATGACAGCTGTATATGTAACATCTGACACTGTGCTGAAGGTATTTAGTCACAGTTATGAAGATCAGATCAACGAAACTGTGTTTCCACTGGATGGAACACCATGGGGCTGTTTTCTATTAATTCTGGCTCTGTTTCTTCACTACTTAATTTGGTAGAAAGTTTCAGGAATCTTCTGTTCTGAGCCTGAAAATAACACTGAGTTTTCACTTTCAGCTTATTCATAAGAGTTTTAGTTAAGTTGCTTAGTAATTATGGATAATTGTGGATGCTTTTCTTGTTTAGAAGTCTGAATTTAATCCATGATCGTGGGGTAATTTGATTGCCTTTCAGGTGAGACAGAAAACCTGGACCTGTATTTGCCTAATAAATTTCTCTCAAATAATGGCTTATAATATTGAACTAGACCATTTTTAACTACAGCACTACGTTGTATTTACTGAAGAAACAATGGACAGCATAATGTAACCTTTTCCTGAAAGTAATTCAAAGATTTTTTTTTTTTTTTTCTTTCTTTTAATGGAGTTTCCATTCTAGAATTTATCCCTCATCTTAACCTCAGCTCTTCAAATTAATCTGACTTCAGCATTTGAGAAGCAAGGATTTCTAGAAAACATGCATTTTTAACTGCAACTTCACAACTGGTTTAAGCCATTTTAACGTGGGTGGCTGTTGAAGGGTGGCTTCCTCTTTTGGAGTTGACCCCAGCTGGCCGTGCAAGCAATATTGTTAGCAGAGGAGAGCTGGTAGGAGTAGGCACGCTCATCCCAGTGCTCATAACCCACAAGGAGGGAGGGAGGGAGTTCCTGCTCCCTTTCTACTTTGTCCCCTCTTTGCCCCCAGTGTTGTGGTGAACACTGTCTCTTGCTTTGGCTTGCAGAATGGAGGCAACAGAAAAAACAATGGATTTCTTATCGGTTTCTTTCCTGATGTGCTTTAAGCACTAACACCAGTGCAAAGAAGAGTGAGGATGGGACTGTGCAGGTGGGGTCAGCAGTACAGAAGAAGGGTGGCCTGCCTCCTGTGATGGCATGAACCTGGCTGTCCATAGAATTGCATCACTACGGTGACTGTGAATCTGCAGTGGTGACCTTTCTGGGCTTGAATAATCTATTTGGAAGTTGGTGGTTGTGTGTGAGACTTCACGTATGGTGGAGCAATACAAAGAGTGCGGTCATTTTGGTCATGTAGGAAAATGGTCTTTGCATTATTATTTTGGCATGTACTGGTCTTAAAAGGTTGTAAGCTCCGAGACCTCTGTCGCTTCCCTAGCAAACTGCTTTTTAAGGCTAGTAGATTTATCTAGTGATGAAAACTCAGTATTTCAGGCTTTTTTCATTCCATTATTTCTATTTGTTTTTCTCTAGTTGAGCTCTTCATGATCTGGTCTTAGCATTTCTGTTGATGACAGAAATTTTGAGTCTTTTCTCCACGAAAGGATGTCAACTTCAAGCTGTCATTTACTTTCTGTCAGCATCTCAGTGCAGTCATCTGTCCCTGAAATCTAATTAGTTTCTGCTGTTCTGAGTTTTGTTAGGTTTTTAATTTCTTAGCATATTTTTTTTATGTTTAGTGATAATAAACAGGAGAATCCCAGCAGTAGGAGAAATTCAGCAAAGAAACCTTGTGCCACAAGGTTCCCAGGTTTTGATAGCTCAATTGGCAGTTGGTGAATTGTCATAACTACAAGATATAGCTAAACCAGCTGTAGTTGGCTAGATTTGTCAAGGTTTTTGAAAAAAAGATTAAAAACCAGTCAGTCAGGTAAAATCTTGGCCTTTATATAGCTGAGTGGCATTGGAATCCCACTCAGAGATTAAGATCTCAAGCACTTTTAACTTCCTTTGCTCATAGCGAAGTATTTTTGCCTCCCAGCCTTCCAGTATTTTCACTGTAACTCTTCAGTGCTTCTGCTAGTGCATTCTGCACCTTCTGGTGTCCTGTGGGCTTTATGTTTTTGATTGTCAGCTTCACCTCTTCTGAATATTTCCGTGGTCTTACTGTTGGGAATTAGCCAGGTTATTTGGCTGATGTTTTCTTTTTCTTGTCTTACAGTAGTCTCTAGTAGACCCTTTCTTAAACCCTCCCAGTGTCCCTTCCTGAAATTCTTTGACTCGGTGTCATCCTTCCATCAGCAGGTTTTTGTGTTGCCCTTTCAGCTCTAAGCTTTCTGAAGACAGCTCTGCTTTTCTGGACACCTCCTACCAGATTCTGGCTAGCTGCTCCTACGCAACTTGGGTATGACTCATTTTCTTCTAAGTAACCTCAGCGATACTGATCTATCGTAACTAGGTTGAGCTGCCATGCATTTGTCAAAGGAGCATTGGACCACATGTCAGTCAGTTGATCTTGATAAGATTTCCCATGATGATACTATCACTGTGAAAAAACACCTGAAAGTGTAGTTTCCTTTTTTTTTTTGAAGTTTGTACAAAGTAAGAAATTTTATATCCCTTTAGTTGATTTTTATCTTGTGTGCTGTATCTTGTATGTCCTTTTTGTAGTTAGTATCTGTTCTCAATCAGCATCAGGGGAGAGGAGCATGTTGCAAAGTTCTGTGGTTTTGTGGGAAAACAAGGAAAATGACTACAGTTTTCTTTTTTTTTTGGTAATTTTTAATGCATTGTCAAAAACTCCTCAGAAGTCAGAAGTGTACTATTTTATGTAAGAGTTGACTATAATTTACTGCAGGAGTCCTGATGTATGGGAAGACTTCATTGGGATTAATCTGTGTTACATCCTGTCTGTGAAAGTGGCTTTTTAAAATACAAGAAATTGCAATGTTTATCTTGTCCACACATGGTATGTGTTAAGAGTAAATAACCAGTATGTATATTGTCCCAAAATAAGCATATATACATTTTACAAACCAAGGTGAGTTTCAAGTTATTACATAAGTTAGTGTTATTCTGCCTTTGGATACTACTAAGTCTCTCCTGTTACTATGGAAACTAACTTTGCATTTCAGAAAGGAGGAGGGGGAGAATAAAATGATAATGCGTTGTTAAAATGTAGAATCAGCATAAACAGAATGTGATGATTGTCTGGGTACTATAAAATTTGCATTTATTTACTTGATTCCTGTGAGCACTTCAAACTTAACTGAAGAGAGTTTATTACTATTTAATAATTAAAAATATTTTTTTTTTCTTTTGTTCCTTCTTCTGGACTTCCAATCCCAAAAGCACAGCATTTTTCAGAAATTTGTGAGAGGAGCAAGATTAAATTTGTTAAATCTCTATAATGAAAAGTACTCCAGAGTTTTAACTAAAATCTGTCTTGGAAATTAAAGCCAATGTGCCTATCAGAACAGTTAAGAATTTGAGTTAACAGCACTAATTTTAACAGAACTGTTGACTCATTTGAGTTGACAGAATTTGAATTAGCAGCTAAGAACCACTGACCTTTTAAATCTTATTCTTGTGGTCTCTAGCAAAGATTTTTTAAGTGTATTGGGAGTCAATTTCCCCTCTACGCAGACAGTGTTATACTAGTGCAGGTGAATCTTCCTTCTGCCCTGACTGCTGGATGCAGAGGTGGGAGGGAACCCGTCCGTGACTATTAGAGCTTGTATTGCAAACCACAAGCAGCACCACCACAGAAACCTGTGTAAATTGGAATGGTTGTTGAGGCTGCTTGGCTTTTGTGAAGCTTTCACTTTTGCACTAGCTCAGAATTTATAGGAATGCAAGGACAGATTTTCTGTTTCCTACCTTCTCTTCTGCTTTATGAGGCATTTAAAAACTGTCAGCAGCCCAGCCCTCTGGTACTGTCTTCAGTTAAACTTCTAATACCTGGTTGTTTTTTTTTTTTTTTTTAATGTGTGTGTACTTCGTTTCTGTGGTTATTGTTCATTTGTAAGCAAATGTTATGTGCTCAGCTTCTAAAACTGAGGTGAGCAGTAAACAGTAGTTTGTCTGAACCTATTTAAAGCAGTGTTTAAAAGCAATAAAAAGCACACCTTGTGGTAGAGTATTAATTTAAACAAGTTCTTGTTGAATAAAAATTTCTTCTGGATTTCTAAAATTTAGATGTGGATTTCTAAGCTCTCTGTAGTTTCTCCTTAAAAAGGGAAACTTTCCACACATTAAGGTGTGGTATGAATGTTCTTTCTCACTTTGTGGTTTAGAATAAGGGAAGAGGTTAGTTGTATGTAATTATTAAGCACATGTAGTAATGTAACACAGATAAAGGAACAGTTTTTCTCAGTTCCATCAGGCAACTGTGTGAACTGAATTAATTACAATTCGTAATTCTCTGTAATTTAAATATGATGTTTAGTAAGGAAATTTTCACACGAGTGTTATTTTATTCTTAGTACTAAATAACTCCTCTAAACTGCTTGAGACTGGCCATCAATAACTCCTGAACATTTCTTGGTGGGTTTTTTTTTTTCCTTCTTTTCACCTGTATGGCTAGTATTTGATGAATGAGTGAATGGCTCAGTAAGTGATCTTTTTGATATTTACACTACAGTCAGTTTCTGTAGGAATGTTCAGTAAGCTTTGCTAGGAAATTATCGCCATAACTTTTGTCAATATGCTGAATGTTTTTTGTACCAACTACAGCATTTTACTTGAAATGCATTCTTCACTCCAAACCTCACTAGATTCAGTAGCAGGTAAATTTTATGTTTCTAAGTCTAGATCTAAAGCAATAGTGAAATAAATGTTTTGTGTTGCTTCTCTCTAGTTATAGTCTGAATGACAATCTTGATTAGTTTTTCCTCCAGTTGAAATGCCACCCAGCATTTTTATTTGAAGAACAACAAACAAGAAATTTTATACTGTTAACAAATAAACAACCACCGAAACCATGTGGTCTGTGATGATTTTGAAAGAAATAGGAAAGTTAATTTTTCTGAGTAGGAGACTTCCTTCTACTGTAGTTTTAATTCTAGATTGCTGTATATAGAAGGTTGAAAGACGATGTCTTGCTGTAACCATCTATACCTATACCTTTTGGGTTATTTTCCTTGCCTAAAGACTTAAAAATTATTTTGAAGTGAAAATGAAATATCCTTTTTAGTGCTAAGTATTGTTTACTCTTTTGCTAAATATGAAAATTAGACCGTGTAATACCATGTAGCTCCAATACTTATGATGTGACAGGGAGGAAAATATGTATTTATATCCTTTCCTACTTGAAATACTTAGTTGCAAATGAAATGCATCAAGACAGCTCTGTCTACCTCACTTTATTTTTTTTTTTTTCCCCTCCCTCCTTGAAGGACGTAACTTTGCCAGTACTTTTTTGGAACATGGCTGCCTCAATCTCTTTGCTCCTACCTGGTTCATGTTCCCTGAATGTGTCTACTGAAACACAGCGGAGCCATAGAGGATACTGTAGTTACTTTGGAACCAGCGCAGTAATATGTCAGTCTAAAGTACCGGTAAGAGACAATGTAGTGGGTTCCATTGACTTTGATGTATGAACCTGTATTATGTATTCTCTGGGATTTAATTTACTTAAAACTGCATTTTAAGTAAATAAATATTTTGGTTTGGGTCTTATGAAACTGAGCTCCTGATAACTGGTCTTATTTTGGTTGTGTTGCAGGCAGTGTTAGGAGACCTGTAGCTCTGCAGTCTTTGAAGGATGTTGCTTTTTTATTGATTTAAAATGACCTTGGTGTAGGCTGTTGCTGCAGAAGGAGGTACTCCTCCATTATGCTTGTTGCTTCTTCTCCCTCCCTGCCTTTTCTGTGTGCTCCAGCTGCTCCCCAGAGTGTTATCGTGGGTGGATGTGAGCTCTTTTAGGGGAATTGATTGAGCTGGAAGTTGGTATTAACTTTTTTTTTTCAGCAAGATCAAGTCTACGCTTCAGTTCACTGCACAGCTGCACAAGGGCATCTGTGAGAAGATAATAGCATTGGAGGAAGGTAGTATTAACCGTTTTTTAGTAGAATCTCACGCATGCCAAGTAAATAGTAAGTGATAAAGAAAGGTGGGTAAGGAAGATGTAGCTACTCATGAAAAGCAGTGTTTTACACAGATGTTGCCAACTGTGAAGTTGAAAAATGACATTCTAAATTGGTAAGGAAATACTTCAGCAATCTGTAAAATTTGTAGAGGAAGACTTTCAGATTAGCAATAGAACCAGGATTTTAGTAGGGCTGTTTAAAGACATTAGTTATTGTAGATGGTAGCAACTGAGCTTATAGAAAAATCAGGGTTTTGGAATGAAACCTTTGTTTCAGTTGTTAATTTGGTTTTTACCAGTTGATTTATTGTAAGAGCGAGTTCATATCTCAAAAGTAAGATCATTTGCCTGGCAGAAAAACTGTTTACTTCTATAAAGGAAAACTGATAAAATGTGATTTTATTAACACAGGATGATGAAGACATGTCCCATTCTGATTCAGCTGTAGATGTTTTAAAGAAAAAAAACCAACACTTATCTGAGCTCTAAATGCATCCAATTGACTACATTTAAACTTTGTTATAAAGGAATCCAAGTAAAACTGATTTGTTTCCTTTATTAAGTAAACAGATTTACGAAACTATATATCTGTGGTATGCTTCTCTTTTGTCACAGAAGCACTTGGACACTTGTTTCATGTTGCCTCAAGTCTGTCTATGGTGTTCTATGGACAGTAGTCAAGGCTCTAATTTCTCTTGATGTTGATGCATGGTAAGGCTTCCTTATTTCAACACAATGGAAGCTCTGTACACAACCTTGGCTATAATCAGGTCCACATAAATTTCTATATCCTTACAAAAGGATAAGCAATCACAGGTAAAACGTTATCTTAATGAGAAGAAAGGGGATGCATCTTCACACAGAATCACAGAATGTTAGGGATTGGAAGATCCCTAAAAAGATCCCTCCCTCGAAAGATCATCTAGTCCAATCCCCCTGCCAGAGGAGGAGCACCTAGATTAGATGACACAGCAAGGCGTCCAGGCGGGTCTTGAATGTCTCCGGTGAAAGAGACTCCACAACCTCCCTGGGCAGCCTGTTCCAGTGCTCTGTCACCCTCACTGTAAAGAAGTTTCTTCTCAAGTTTAAGTGGAACCTCCTGTGTTCCAGCTTACACCCATTGCTCCTTGTCCTACCACTGGGCATCACTGAGAAGAGCCTGGCTCCATCCTTGTGACTCTTACCCTTTATATATTTAGGAACACCCCTCAGTCTCCTCCAAGCTAAAGAGACCCAGCTCCCTCAGCCTTTCCTCATAAGGGAGATGCTCCACTCCCTTAATCATCTTGGTGGCTCTGCGCTGGACTCTCTCAAGCAGTTCCCTGTCCTTCTTGAACTGTGGGGCCCAGAACTGGACACAATATTCACGGTTCTAGATGGTTACAAATGGAGCATTATACTGTTTAGCTTAGATGTGTATCAGGATGATGAAGGGAGGACCCAATGTAAACTGCAGTTGCCTGCAGAAGTCTCTGATGGTATTTCGTGATACTGTGTGACAGGGTGATGAGATGGTAGAGTTGAAGCACAAAAAAATGGGGTAGGGGAAGAAAGGAGCTTAATTAAAAAGAAAGGAGCTTAATTTATTGAGTACCTTTAAATGTATATGTGGACTGGATTTAAGTGAATAATTAGAGCTCTTATTAGCTGTTATACTCAAGATTTTTTATACTCTATTATATACTGTATTACTATTGGGAGTAATAGAGAATTGTTCTTTGGAAAAAGCCTGGTTGTTGGTCAGGGAAGAAATAATACAAATTATGAAGAAAGGAAAATAGTATACTAATTGTTGTTGCTTGAAAAAGTGTGTAAAACTAGAAAAAAATTGACTGAAGCTTTCCACTGCTTTTGTACATATATTTTTGTGTATGAAGAAAAACTAGGACTTGATTTTAAAAGACCTGCCCTGTGGCCATAGTTCTTTGGAAACTAAAGCCAATGTATGTTGGCAGCTGTGGTTTAGGCCTTCAGCCTGTCCTCTTCCTCATGCTGAGCTATATTAGTTTAGTTGTTGGATTCATTTTCTGCTGGAATAACTTGTTGAAATTGGCTAAGCGAAGGTTGAATGAACCCTGGGCTGGAAACAAGCAACGCCAAGGAGTGAAAGGGAGGAATGGAGGAGCACTGTGGCAGCCAGTGGAGTTTCAGATATTAGGAGATGATAGTGAGGATGTGGTAGGCCTCCTTGAAATAATGAGTATTGTAAAGGAGGCAGCTATAGGAGAACTGGTAGTTATTTTCGTGCTATGAGACCTTAGGGCATTCACTGAAAATCAGAAGAAGGTTTACAAATAGATATATCACCCTGCTTCCCATTTTCCTGGGGGAAGGGGGAGAGCACACCTGTGTGAACAGGTGGAATTAAAATGGGAAACTCATTGCAGTGGGCTGTTTTGCAAATCAAAAATGTGTTGTTTTAGGGAAAAATTGTTCTTGCCATCACCATTTGTACTGCACCATCTGCTGCTAGCTGGTGCTGTGCAAGGTTGAACTAGATGGACAGCTTTGAGTCAGTGTGGCCAATTAATTTGTTTTTGCTAGTCATCTGTGAAACTGCAGGATATGGTTGTGTTGTCCGAGACAAGACAGTTTTACAAATACTTAACTGTTTTCCATTAGGCTCTCGTTGTTTTTGTGCAAATGTTTAAAATTATTGCTAATGTAGAAGGAATAAGGGTAGAATGCTTAAAGGAGAATGTCATAATGTTGTAGTAAGCTGCATCTTATATGACAAATTTTTGGGAGGTGTTACTGAGTGGAGGTTTTCGACTTGAGATCTCGCAAAATTTTTGCTGGCACTGACTCACTTTGTAAACTGATTTTATTGAACTGCTTCTTCTGTTGATTTGTATTGGTTTGCAGTCTCCAAAGTGGTATCCTAAGGATACAATTTCTTTCCTGCCAGAAGTTAGTAAAATTACAATGACTTTTTTTGGTTTGATTTTTTTTTTTAACCACTTTTAGTTTTCTAGGCCCAAAATGCTGTCAGCAGCAGGTTGATATTCTTACAGAAACCAAAGGCAAGACAGCCATTGTCTTGTTACCCAGGCTTTTGCTTTTATTCTTTAAGTATGAAAGTAGTAGTTGATTATTCATTTGAATATATTTTTTTTAAGTTTTAGCACAAATGTGCTTCTTCAATTCTAGTCATTCATTGTTCTGATACTGTGTTCTTTGGGTCTATGAAGTGTTTGGGAAGACTTTAGGCAGAGGACTAAGCATACCAACTGAAGATACTGAGTTTTCAGAATACTCTAATATTGTTAACCTTCAAGTCTAGATGTAGTGCCTTGCTATTTGTGATAAAAGAACCAGTCTCTAGTCTTTTACCTTCAGATCTGACTGTGGGTGGAGATTTTAGGCAGCAGTAGTGTTTAATGTAGTAGTATGACAATTCTGAAGATCAATCAACATGTTGCTGTAGATCAGTCAACCCAATTTGCTTTGGAAAATGAGCTCTCACTCTGTAGCTCCTACCAGGCCACTCTCATTTGCAGGATGTTGAGGGAGAATGTCTTTAAATAACTTTACAGATTTTGTAGCCTCTTGTCTCTTTAATTTTCTTTTTTTCTTCACAAGGTTTCTAAGGCCTCTTGGAATGACAGTGATTGCTTCACTGCTTCTTGCATGATTGTGAATACTTTAAGTGAAACTTTAAGTGAATACTTTAAGTGATACTTTCAGAGCAGAACCTATCGTTTTGCCATAGGTTCTGCTCTGAAAACTGACTACAGAAATGTTTCACGAATGTGTCTAGTTCATTATGTCCTTTTCAGAATTTTTTGGTGTAAACAATAAAAATGAAAGTGGAAGTGAAACCCTGTGCTAGTAACAAAGACATTTTGCAAATGAGAATTAAGAGAAGTATGTTCAAAGGAGTGAAAATTCAGATTACTTTTCCAGATTTGTGCAATATTTGCAGTGATCATAAAGGACAAGCTTAATTCTCATCTGTTTATTGGGAGTGTAGTAAGATATTTGTTAGAAGCAGGAAGAAGCGTGTATTTCGCTATCGAGACCGAGCTGTAATTATGTTTTCCTTGGCAAGTTTTACATTCAGAATTTTGGAGAAGACAGATTTAAATATGAAGTTTTGTGTCACTTTCTGCACACAGATGAGAATGGAAACATCAACTGTAAACTGCTGTGGAAAACAATGGCATATGTCCTGGGATCACCATGGGGGCTGCCATTTGTACAACTGCTTGGATATTTCAGAGATCTCCTTTTGTTGGGCTAGGTGGCGAATTTGAGATTAGAACTTGAATACAGAGCATTCTGTATTATGTGGAACTAAAGCGCATAAGGCATTTCTCTCAGTATTTTACTTAACCCCAGGGTTGTTGGATGCCTAGTGGAGAGCTTACTTCCTGGATATTTTCTTAATGTTAATATGTGAAGTAAGTGTAAGTTAGAGACATAGTAGAGGGTGTATTATGGTGTTCGTACTGGTGGCAAGTACAGATGCCAACACTAATAGTGAAGTTCTCAAAGTATTGCAGTTGTAAGTGCTAGGTCGAGGTAAATGCTGTATTTTTCACCTGCATCTTGTCCAAGAGTTGTAAGTAATCCATTTTATTTGCATGAATAATGAGACATTACCTCTGACAAGTTCATTTGTTTTTATGAAATAGCATCATCTGATGGTCTCGGATTTCTCGGTTAGAAATATTTTGAAACTTGTTTCCTCTTTGGCCTGTCTCAAACTTCTGTTAAACACAGATTACTTTAAAGTGCAAGTTTTAGTTAGTTGGTTTGTTAAATAGGCAAAACCTCTTGATTTTACTGATTGCATGTTAGTAATTTTCTGTTTACTAATTGAAATGCATATGTAGTTTATTTGTAATGAAAGCAACCTCAGTTATTTCTTTTCTAACCTGAAAGATTTTAAAGATAATTTGGTATACCTAGATATCTGACTATGGGTTAAATACTTCTGCTATCAGAAGTTGTATTTTGTTTTTGTTAAGGTATCACCATCCAAAGGATGACTTTCAGGTGTTCTGTAGCTCTTATCCAGTTGTCATTCCTGGTTGAAGCATGTGGGGTGGTTACTGGTGAGGTAGGGCCCAGGGCGGAGGGAAGCAGCCAGCCCCAGCAGCAGTTTTTACTGCCTAGACTGGATATTTCCAGCAGTGAGCCTGCTTCCTTCTCCTTGGCTTTTCTTCCTGGCTGTTGCTCGTGCCAAGGCTATTGTTGTTATACTGGACTTTGAGAATGCAGCATTTAGTAGCTGGTGCTTAGACCATGCAAACTTAAAGATACGGTGGGAAAAGCATGCTTGGTTAGCAATTGCTGTGCACAGTTTCCTGCTTCACTTATTCATTATTGTCATTTGCTGTTTAACACTGTTGAGTTCATAGGGCCTAGAGGTGTTGAAGTGCTTTACCCATGGTGTTACTTGAGTAGAAGCTTTAAGGATGGGATTCATTTCACATCTCTTGAGGTATCGGCATCTGAGCTGGGAATCTGGGCTCCTTCTATAACAGAGTAAACTTGTTTTGCCGTGAAGTAGAAAGCCCTGTTCGGACACATGGATCACACCACTAAATCTACTTGCTGTGTCAGTTAGATTTCTGTTGAGTATGAAAAGGACACTTACTTCAGATACAGGGAAAAACGTTGCTCTCTTGGTTTTATCTGATAACTGTTTCAGGAGCAGTGCCTCATCCTTTTTAAGGAGCCTCTAACCTGTTTAAGTTTATATCTAAACTTAAACACCTTTTGAGTTAGGTATTTTTGCCATATTTCTTTAACGTGTTTTAGTTTTTTGAATGCTACAAAATAAATAATTACTGCTCAGGTTCAATATTAATTTGTTGTTTATGTTGACAGTACTTCTTAAGTGCACTTAAGTTTTGTTTTCTATATCGTTTAGCTTTAAAATGTTGCAGGATTAAATTTCAGCCAATCAGTAATACTACCTAGGAAGCTATAATTAATATGTTACGCGGGGGAGGAGAGTTGGTGTTAACTCCTTCTCCCCATCTTTGATAGCCTTGTTAGCCATAATTTATTACTTCTAGAAAGTTTGAGACTTCTTTACTACAGAAGATGATCTGTGTTTGAATTTACTTCAGCTTTTGAACTGTTTTACAGACTTCATCTGAAACAGGTTGCAGGATAAGGAAATTAATTTTTTTAGGATGTAATGTTTCATAATGTATTTTTAAAGATTCTCTTAAATGTCTTATCTGTTGAGTCATGCTGTTTCATTTGTCTTGCCTTGCCTCCTCCACCCCAACAAATCTTGTGCATGTTTGGTGTGTTCTGCTTGTGTACCTCAACCTCCTTAACAGGCCTTCTCACCTCATTTGATTTACCACTTATTTTTTGCTCCAGTTTAAGAATGGAAAAGGAATACTGAAAAGCTAAATAGTTCTATTCTCTATTGCTAAACGTTTGAGGCAGGAGCTGTGTGAGTCTTGTAAAATGCTGGGTACAACAGCACGTAACTGAAAAAACCGTGTATGTTCCAGAAGGCATTTCCATGCTTTGCTATTTTTTTTTTCTTGTGGCTCAAGGTGCTTTGCTGATTTTAGACCTATCTGCCTATGTTCATAAGGAGTGCTGGAAGTAGACTGCTATCAGTTAATGTGGTTCTGAAACTCTGAACATAAATATTCTAGATCTGTAGATAAGACTGAAGCACAGCTATGGAAAAAGGAAAGAACAATTCCACCTCTGCATTAATTGCATCTGGGAACTTCAAGTAACACTTTGTATTTCGTAGCAGAATGTTGTGCTAAATTAGAAACGGTGATATTCTCGCCCACAATTGTTCAGTGTCGTGCAACTGTGATTGGTTTAGTCAGAAGCAGAATACTCGTCTGCCTACTCTGTCTTTGCAAGCTACCAGAGCTTTAGAGTTGCTCTTACTGGTTCATTACTATTCATACATATTTTGCAGTAGGAAGGATGAGAGCTGTGGGCAATGTCTTTTTTTTTTTTTTTCTGATGGCATAGACTTGTCTTTGAAAGACATCAGAGAGACAGAAAACCCAAAATCTTGAAGAATGTTTAGTGACACATAATCTGCAGCTTATCAGGAGGCTACAGTTGTCCTGTGTTTGAGGATCTTTCAGCAGACATTCAGAATATCTGATAGGCTTCTTCTGAGTTTCTGTTCCCTTTTTGGACTAAGACTGGAATCTGCAGAGAACTCCTACCCGTTATATCTGACTAATGCAATAAATCAACATTTGTGCTTAAGTTTTGTGCTATTCTTCTAAGCACAGAAGGATGTGTTTCATGTAATTAAGACTGCTAGAAATCTGCAGAGTGACTCTTTATGTGCAAATCTTTTAATAACTAAATAATATATTTAAAGTAGTGATTTGTCTAGTATAGAATGCTATTCTGTATGTAATTTTTAAAATTAATATCATTTTTTTTTCCTTGAGCAAAACTCTGGCTTTGGATGCCTGTCCAACATTACTTTTACTTTTGGTCACACCTGTTATTTACTTACTCAGCTGAATGTCCAATGTAACTTGCTAAGCAATGTGGTCAAAAGAAATAATAATCCAGAAGTAAAATTCTGTGCAGCTTTTGCTTTTATGTTGCTTATAAAGTGGTTCAGTTCAGATAGGGAGTGAATGACATGAGGGCAAGTACTTGAGAAATTTGCAGTTTGTTCTTAACTAATAAATAAGATGCAAAGCTATTTAGATTAGTTAAGGCCTTGTTACTGTCTGAATTTATTCTGACTTCTTGTTCTTTCTCCCCAGTTAATGAATGCCTGTATCAGTGCATTCAGAAGTGATGGTTGAGCCAACATTTAATGTAGGGAGTGATTTCTGTGTTCAGTCTAACGCACATGATCTATGCAAAAGGACTTTACATACGGTGTTATAGCGATATTATCCCTTCTGAACTGGGACCTTACTTGTGTATAGTGATGCTAGTAAATAACTGAATAATTTCATGAATATGAAATATTCCACAATAAAAATAGCATAGTCAAATTTCAGCAAAAGGTGCATCAAAGTTAATTAATTCCTCCATTCTGTCTGTACACCTGCTTGGCATAATGGTTAATGTGCCAACCAGCTGTTACTGTTGTCCAACCAGATTGCAGAAAGAAGAGAGGAAATAAGAAAATCAGAGGCAAATTAGAGTAACTAATGAGAGGTTGCTAGTATGGGCTCATGAATGTTCAACAGAAGATGGATGCTGGCTGAGCATGGGTAGAGAAACTAAATCAAAGTTGCCAGTGGAAGGAGGGGTGGGTCAGGGAAAGCTCTGTCAAGGGAGAGTAGCAAAGATTGCATGCTGCACAGTACATTGTAAGAATGCTGAGTCTGTCTATTAAAAAAATACCCTAGCATTGATGACATTTGGATATACACATCATTAGGACAGTAGTAGTGACAGATTTGTTTTGTAGTGTTTTAAGGGTTGCATACACAAGTCCTGCCAGTAAACAAGTTGGGAAGCTGGGAAGTGTTGCTTTGGATTATTCCTTGTCTCTCATTCTTTTGATGTCTTTGTTCATATAAGTGAACAGTACTTTTGTCATAAGTGTTTAAGAAACAAGTATGAAGCAAAACAGAAATCCTAAATTAAGACATATCTTTAATTATGTGGTTTATTTTTATATGAGAAACGTGATGATTCTGAAATTTTCCACTCTGAGGGTGCCTGGCAGGTTACAGTGTGTGTTCTTTATTCCACTCATGGCATACTCTCTTGAAAACTTTTATTATGTGACTGGAAGTTGTTAGCTAATTCACTGATAAAGCACCTTTTGTTTTTAGCGTAGGGTTTAGTAATTGGTTTACTTTTTAAGAAAACTTGATTTACCAGACTTTGTGTCAGTGTGTGTACAAAAAACGATTGTCCAAAAACTAGTACTACTGAAATTATGCTGCAAGTAACTCTAAAAGGCTTTTTTTCACTTTTCTGTAAGTAATTTAGCCTTACTGATGAGTACTTGGTTGCTTCCAAAGACTTGAATAACAGACAAGGAACATTATATGTAGGTATCATATTCTTCTGTTACCTAATTTTTTAACATAATTAATGGAATAAAGTTTTGGATGTGACTGCAGATCTTTACAGATCACTGAAATATTGTATGTGGAACAAAGTGATCTTGGGCAATATTTTTACTGCTTTTATAAAAGACCAAACTTAATTACATTTCTACAGAGCATCTATCACTGTTGTCTGTTGTTCAGAAACCTTTTTGCTAAGCTTTCACTTCCTGACAGGGGAGAGGATTCAATTCCTGTGGTATCAACTTTTACTAAAACACTGTTGCTTCTTTAAGAGGAAAGCCATGTATATTATCTATGATGTTGTGATATGGAAATCCATGGAGGCTATTTTGGAATATTGTAATTGTAGTTTTTTCCAGAGATGACTCTTTCAGACAACAACCGATGCTATTATTCAGAAATATGATTTTAGGCATATTGTTGTGTGCATCTGCCCCCTCATTGCTCTGGAAGTGACTGGTTAAAACCTTATTTAAGAGTGTAATCGTTACCTCACAAAATTGGAGAAGTATCTTATCTACTATCTTGGAATAATGATCTGCGTGGGGCTCAAAAAAAAGGGTATTTCAAGCACATAGTTGCAGCACAGTGATTCAGTGTAACTCTTTCTTACAAAAAACATGTACTAGTTGCCTTTTGTCCTGAAGTATGAAGACTGGTTCCAAATGGCTTGATTTTTATCTCACACAATATAAACATGGCTTTATGTTGCATCATGTAGATCTCACTTTGAAAAAAGTTTGGTGTCTTGGACATGATGATCAGTAGAGCTCATTGTGATTAACTGTGTGTTACACCATGTAAAGGAAGATTGTTTTTGTTGTTGTTGTGTTTGGTAGTCTTTTGTTTTTTAAGCAAGCAGCTTTTCAAAATACTATCAATTGGAAAAAAAAATCACTATCTGGTTCATTTTTCTTTGCTTTGTTTTCTGTTGTCCTGGCGTATGATGATCCTTTCCTTCCTTTGGAATTATGCTCATTTGTTTGGAGATGAGCAGAACAGCACACAGTAGTGAAGCAAGGATGGTATAATTACTTCTGCATTTCTCTGTTTAGTAACTTCTAATAGCTGCTTATTAAGCAAATAACTAATGGAGTTAACACCAATTAGCAATCTTTCTGGTAAGAAATTCTCTGCTAAACAAATTCCAATGTGTATAAGTACCTCAGGTGACTTATTGCGCAGATCAGCAATGGTCAGTTCTTTGGTGCCTTCATAGGTGGCATTTGCTGTTGATGCACTTTACTTTGTCAACAGCAATATTCAATAGGAAGGAAGATTGCTATGCTCTGCATCGCTTCTGCAACTGAACTTGTAGATCTTCAGCACTGGTGGAGGAAAAAGGGAAGTCTTAATTTCTGTTTTGAGTATAAACTGAGAAATCCTCCGAGTAGAAAAGATTTACTCCATACATAGTATTCAATATTTCTATGCTGTATTTGTATCTTGTCTCTGAAAAGTTGTATTTTATTTGGTTTTACATGTTGTACCATCTCTTCTGTTGAGTACAACAGCTTATGAAAACGATTTTGTGTGATTTATTGGCTGTTGATTTGACTTCAGGTAAAATACTAGATTGCCTTCAAGAAACAAAGTCAGCATTTTCCAGATAGAACTGAATATAGCTGTTTTTCTCCTGGAATATATTTATGCAATGTTTATTGTATCGATAAGGGCAGACAAAACTTGAGGCACTCTGGTAGGCTGAGTAAAAGGAAGACATTAAGGGGAAGTGTAGTTTTTCCTTATTTGGTAAACATTTTATGTTAAATAGCAAACAAATGGAGGACATTTTATGAGGAGCCTGTTGGCTCTGTGTGACCAAACATTCCTGTGGATCCAAACAAGCAAAATTTCATTGATTTCTAATAATGAAATGTCTTACCTACCAAATAATGAATAATACAGTCTTTTCTGGAGTAAGTCCTATTAAGCAACATTTTGTTTACATATTATATAAATTTACATATTGTACACATTTATGCACAAATCTGATAATGTTGCTTAGATTCTAGTGAGTTACAGTATCTACAATTATGGGAATATTATTTCCTTTAGTTTCATCACATTTCTCTCAGTTTCAAAGAGAAGGGAAAGTCTCTTTAAAAAAAAAAGTGCATGTAAACACGTTTTATTAATGCAAAGATGAAGTTCTGTTGTTGGTGTAAATTGAAATGCTTACAGGTTTTTTTGTTTTACTGTGATCTGGTTTGATGGAAGAAAGTTCTAGGAGCATAAAGAAGTGATGAGATTTTGTGATGTACTTGTTTGTCTTTTTTAACACAAATACTCATAACATCCTTCACCAGAAGTATTAATGTGGAATTTAAGAACACAACTGTTGTTTCTGGGTGAAAAATAAGTACGTGATGGACCAAGTTTTATGCTTTGAGGGAGTACTTTGCTGAGATCTCTGAGCTATTGTGTCCTTAATCTGGGAATCTGAACAGCATCAGGCAGTCATAACTGCCCTTACTTGGAAGAGCTTGAAAAGCAGGGCTTTTTAGTCCGGTACAGCACTTAAACAAGTGAAATACCCCAGCAAGACAGCTTAGAGTAGCGCTCGGCTATTTCTGCCCTTGTGTTCATCAGTGTCTTTGATGGCATAAGGATGTTTTTGTATCAACAATTTTGGCATGCTTACGCTGATTTAAGATGGTCCTCCTTTATAATTAGTGGCAGTCATCTTTTCACATCTAGAAATTTTTCAGTTTGCCTGTTTTTTTTTGGTTTGTTTTGTTTTTTCCTTCCTTTCTTTTAAACAGTCCAACCTGTCTGGAAGTTATGAAGAAAAAGTTTCTTAAATCTTAAAGCCTGAAGTGTCAGAGAAGAAGAAAATTTTGACTGAAGCTATTGCTTAGAGAAGACAGATAGCTTGAAAGCTCTAAATGACCAAATTTAGCAGGTCACATTAAACTAAAAGGGCATGCAAGTGCCTATTATGAAGAGCTCTCATAATTGTTCTGTGGCAGGTTCTTTGTTCTCCTGCAGGTTAATTAAGCTAAACTCTGAGATGGACAAACACTGAAGAGGCTGAAAATAAGGGAAGGTGGTTAAAGTTTAGCACTATCATGCTGTTAATGGAAACATGTAAAGTCTGTATTTGCTTTCAGCATTTGAGAAGATATTTTTTTTCCTTGCATGAAGAATTACATTGCTGTTTGATGCATTTTTAAGATTGATATGTGCTTTGTGCAAGAGTAGCATTGAATAAAATCCTGGATAAGAGGTCCACGCTGTTTTCAGACAATGTTGTTAATCTGGAGTTACTCCATTCCCTGGACAGGAACAGGTATTTTATTGTTGAGGTCAAATTGTTTTTGTCCCTGTGACGATATTTCTTCCATTCCCCTCTCTGCAATGTCCTATTTGAACAAATAGTTTCCAGACATTAAAAAAAAAAAAAAAAGGCACCCCCACAAAAATGGTTCTTAACATTGTTTGCAGGAGTCTGTGTGCAAAAATTACTTTGACTGATTCAGTGTAAAAAAACCCAAACTGATCAACAATGTCGTTATACATATCTGCCATTCTATTGCTGATGAAATGAGAAACTAACCAGAATGAACCACTATAGCAATGAAGGGGAGTGGGAAGGATAAAGAGAAATACATTGTTGCCATTGCTTAAAAAAAAAAAAAAAAAAAAAAAAGCTTTACAAAGTGAAGAACTGCATTTTGAGAAGGGAGAAGTAGCAGGTCTTTGTAATCAGGTAAGGTTGCTATATATGACATGATATTTATGGTTTAAAAAAATAATAGGAAGATGCACTGAGATGATGAACATCAAAACTATCTGAGAATAGTTTTAACACAAGGGGATCAATAAGGAAACTGGAATGAAAATCTCGTGACTTGAAATGAAACATGGAGTACACTGAGAGAAGACCTGGAAAGGGAAGAAGTAGGGGATAAGCTATGTGTGTGTGATGAGGTGGAGGGAGAAGTGACAGATGGGAAAAGCAGTAAGCTAATTTATTGTAGGAACTGACAGCATTGAAAGCAGAAAGTAGTAAGTTATGGTTGATTTTCTCCTCATTTTACATATTAAATGTGTAGAGTAGGAATAAGCATTGTTTGCCTCTCCTGTCACCTTGATTTACATTATAATATGTGTTGGTAGCCTTAGCTATTTAGCAGTACGTGTAACATATTGTAAACTTGTTTATGTGCTAGATGGTAAGTTGAGTGTTTGGAGTACCAAATGTTTCTGTAGCTTGTTCAAATCGTGCTGTTTTCCTGGCTGTGAATTGAGCATGCAAAGCCACAGGCTGGGCGTTCTAGCCGCAGACTGCTCAGTGATGTGCTAAAAGTGATTATGTTCGCTTTGCAACTCCCGTCTGAGGCGTGTGCAAGCTGAGTTAAATATTTACACCCATACAGAAAATCTCAAGACTGACTTATGAAATCAGCTTTCTATTGTCTTCCTGACTAGTTAATGACATACCACAGAGGCTGCAGCTTCAGCTTGTGCTGGGCTTGTGCTGCAGTTTGTTCTTCTGTCTTGTGCTTGTGCAAGGGACCTTGGGGTGGCTGGGCAGTGGAGCTTTGGTCAGAGAAAGGGAGATGGCAGTGAGAAGAGATAAGTTTTTCAGTCAGTTTGCAGTCTTAGAGGTGACAGGAAGACTTGATGCAACAACCACAGCTGAATGTTTGGCCTGATTTCCTTCTTTCTGTTTGAAACCTCTCTGAGGTGTGGCTTCTATCAGCTGCATCTTCATGTGGGTGGATAATTCTCTAGACTACAGAAACTGATTAATCAAACGAGTGTACAGTGTGCAGGCAGAGCTGCGGTGGCACCGTGAGGTTTGGATGGAGATGCTAGGGATGATGGAACAAATTCTAGACTCTGGCAATATTTTGAAGAAAAATGTAACATGACACTGTTGCCCAGGTTTGTTGTGTTAAAGTTGCCATCAGGCTTTTTTAAAACAAGGTTGAAAACAGTTTTCAAATTCTTCCTCCGTTGCAGGTTTGACTGGGCTACCACAGCTGTTTTTCTTCAGTAGGTCAATGGACCTGTGCTCGATCACTGGTATATGAACTTGGCATATGTTAAGGTAGTGTATTATGTAGCAATAGCTATAGGATTAGAAATAAAAGTATTGTGAGAAAAGGTAAGTATTCAGAGGTCGTTTGTATTAAGATGTCCCTGTGTAAAACTGGAGCTAAAATCCTGCTTGTCTTAATTTTATCTAGTTGCTTGCTTTTTGGTACTTTGAGTATCTTTTATTTAGCAATTATGTACACACTTATTTGCCCTCATGAGTGTACTGTTTTTTGTTCATACGTAGAAGTATGCAATTCTGACAAATGCTGATCAAATTTGAAAAGTGCAAGTGGGTGTTTAAGCATATAAAAGATTATCTCCTTTTATGACAGCTTCTTGCTGTCTCTTTTTTGGAGTCATTTAAAATTGGCCTGCAGGTAGAAAGCCCTTTCAGGTAAGAAAAAATGTGCTTGTGTTCACTTAAGGAGTTAAAAAAAAAAAAAAGGTGTGTGTATGATGTTACATATAATAGACAGTGGGCAGGAATTACTTGTTACGTGTTTTTAGAATAAATGGAATGCTTGCTTGTGGAGTAAAAGTATGTGAAAAATGCATGTTCTGGAGCTGGGTATTTGTCACCTCACTGATCTGAATAGAAATTTGTGGAATTTCTATTCATTTGCTCTCTCATGGAGAGGCACACTTAAATGTTGGTGAGAGGAATCATTCATTTAAAGGCAGTGCTTTGGTAGCAACATAGGATTGCATTCTCAATAATGTAGAATTTTTTTTTTTTAATTGTCTCTACAGGTATTTGCAGAATTCTTTTGTCATTTAAAAGATTATACTTGGCTCTTAACTTTCCTGTTCTCAAAATTGTTTTCTTTTTTTTTCTTTGTTTGACAATTTCTGTAAGTTTTTGGCATTCTGTACTTGGAATAGTAGATACTTAATTTTTGCCTTAGTGTAGCAGTCTTGCAATCTTGTCTGTCTTTAGAATAGTGGTGTAATATTTATTTTAATTGACAAGCTAAAAGAACTCTATTCTGTTAATCAGGTTTTACTACAACAGATAATCCTTTGTAAGGGATCAGTAAATCAATAGCCATGTGATTTTGCATGAAACAAAGGAATTTAAAGAGCTCCAGTGTTTAAGTTTGTTTATTAAAACTTGGGTTGAAATAATTACCCCTTTAAAAAAAAGAACAAAGAATCTTTTGTACAGTGCAGATTAAATCTTACTGCCAGTGATTTATATTACCTACTGACTTCTATATTCTCAAAACCTGGAGATTTAGAAAAAATAGCCAGTGAAACTTCCAGTTGTTTATACCAGTAAATTTAGTAAACTTTAATGTTTGATAGATTGATTTTTTTTTTTTTTATATGTCAGTTTGCTGCTTGAGACTGATTAAGTACTGTTACTGAAAAATGTTAATAGCTTTACTCTGCTTACTAGGTAAGCTATTCTTGGCAAGTGTTAGAGAAAAGGTTTTAGGTAATTGTATTAAAACCCACCTTTCAATAAATATTGCTCAAGTTCAGTGTACAGTTACATGGAACAGCTTATGCTGTTCAGAAAAGGTTGGAATGAGTTCTTGTTAATGTTCTGTTTAAACCCTGAATTTGCTTCAGTTTTTACACCTTCTGTAAGTTGCTGCTGCAGGTAGTTACACACAAATGAGCTCTGAGCTCAGAATTTTTCCTGTTATGGTAGAACTGCTTTCCATTTATGAACTGAAATCTATTGGAATAGATTTGGGTACCTTTTCAGGGTGTTGGTTGGATTAATTCTGCAGATATCCTTAATTTCATTTCAATTTACCTGATTTTGCTTGCTTCTCGGTACTGGTGCATTTCATATATGCAATCACTTCTACAGCTTTACAATCAAAATGTGGCTAAAGTATCAG
Organism: Antrostomus carolinensis; assembly: GCF_000700745.2. NCBI lineage: Eukaryota > Metazoa > Chordata > Aves > Caprimulgiformes > Caprimulgidae > Antrostomus > Antrostomus carolinensis. The sequence goes on from NW_010330353.1 coordinate 24,179, forward strand.
GTTACAAATTCTTATTTTTTTGTGAATATATTGAATATTTTTGTGAGGTGATTTTGTTACACTGTTCTAAGTAGATAAATAAAATTGATGATTTACAGTCTTCTCTCCTTTCCTACCATTTCAACACCCTTCCCTTTCCCTTCCCCCTGCTGTTGACTGCAACTTAGCTAACCGCATCTTGAATCTTATTTTCGATCAAGATTGCAGTTGTAGTGCAGTAACTTATGTAACTTTTTCTGCTTATAAAAGCAGTGAAAGGATTTGGAAACAACCCTGTCTTTTCTCTTCTTCCCTTCTCCTTCTGCATATGAAAATTGTTAACCCTTCTCGAAATCTTTGGCTTTAAACTGATGGAAATGTCAATAAAGCCATTAAACCTTTTAAAGCCATTAAACTTTTTGTTTTTAATTTGTCCCCAGAGAATACTATATGTCTCAATTTTTATATCTGAAAGGTGAAGCTTCTTACCAAAACAACACTGGATCTTACTATAGCTTTAGAAAACTAACAGTGTCAGAAAATTTATTTGCTTTAGCCATAGCACAAACGTGTAGACTTTTGCAAAAGGTATCTCACTTAAAAGTACATGTTGTCATTTGTTTGGGGGTAGGCATGGCTATGTATAGTAGAATTTATCTTATTTGCTTTCATAAGCTTGTGCATACAAAATATCTCCTAATATAAAAAGTATTTCTTATGGAATATAAGAACAGATGCAAAGCGATGTTACACTACATAGAGTGTAGCTTTAAAGAACCCCAATTCTTGAACAAAAGTGTGCATTCTAGTTACGATGAATTCTTTCTTCTGGTTATTAGCCTGTTTCCAAGCTCTGTGCTTCTACAGGCATAGCAATTCTTGACACCTTGTTCTTTTTATTATCTTCCAGAATGGCTTGAGTTCTGCTGAAACTTGTGTCTCTTTGTTATATACAGTGTATTGCTTTGAACTGACGTGATGGTAAAAACAGAGAGATTTTGAAAAGGCATTTTTAAGCAGTTAATTTGCATGCACGAATACAAACATTCTTTACTATGGACATGAAGAAGACATACATGCACATGGAAAGGCAGTTAAACCTGTGCACAAATGTCAGTGCTGTAAGATCCCATTTGGGATTTGATCAGGACTTTCCAAGGGTTTCTTTAGGCTTGCCTTTTTCTTTCTTCTGTTTATTATCACTAAATATTTACTTATTACTTTGGGTTGTAAATGTGATGGGAAGACACCAACTTCACAACAGCATGCTTCCTAGGAACATCCTAGGAATGTATGGTGAGCATACAATTAACATTTCATAAGTAAGAATGACTACTGGTCTTATATTTTTATTTCTAGCTGTGAATTGGAGCCCTTAGTTTTGGGGGTCGTTGTTACTCTAGAATCTGCCTTTCAAAAGAGATGATAGAGATGCTGGTTGAAAGAGACCACTGGAGGTCAAACTTGTGCTCTAAGCAAGAATGTCACCATCGCAAGAACAGGTAATCTATAGTGCTTCCTGGCTATCTTCTGATCACCTCTAAGGATGAAGACTCACATCCTCTGAGTAGCTTGCCATAATACTGCAGTGCCCTCCTAGCAAAAAAAGGGTTTCCTGATGTCTAACCTGACCCTCCCAGTGCATAATTTGATATTTGCCCCTACTGAGGAGGGTTTGCCATCTACTGTCAAGTAGTTAGTTGCAGGCTGCGATTAGATCACCTTAGCCTCCAGTACACAATCCTAAACAAGTCAAGCTTCCTGGAAATTCAAGTGATTACCTTGAAATTATGTAGGACTGTAACTTTGTTTTCTTTTAATCCTAATAAAATTGAGCAAGTTCATTGGAAAAAGATTTGGAAGGCAAAAGTTGTAAGAACATGTAGTATTAATAGATTCAAAATGAGCCTCCAAAACAAAAGAAAAGGTTGCAAGCTACAAGTATATGTATATTTGTGTGTATATGGTCAAACAATGCAACATTTTACCAAAAAAACCCCAAACCCAAACTTGAATGTTGTAGGTAGTTGTGCTACAATCCGACTGACAATAATCTCTTTTTGTATAGAAGATATTTAATGTTTTCCTTCAGTCTAAGTACTTCAAAATGTGTATTTTTGAAATATTTTTTCCGCCTGGAAGTTATTAATGTATTAGACCATCACATATGAATAATAAGCAGTAGGCTTTGGAGAGAAACCAGGTGAAATCACATGTAGAAAGCTTTTTTCATTCATCTGAGTTTAAGAAGACGTGAGCAAATAGAATAATTTCTTATTACTCCAGTGAGAAAAAGATGGAGAGTTTATTACTCAAAACATTTAACAGCTTCAGGCTGTTTCTTGAGAGTATGATATTTCGTGAGATAGGGAGTTAGTACCTCACAGAGAAGTAAATTTATAACTTGTTTAAAGCTTTCAAATTGAGTTTCTGATATGCCTAGGTGGAAGGCTCTTTTTTTCTTAAATGCCTTGACACTTCCTCCTCTAAATAAATCTGAAGATTTTAGATATCAAAATTAAATTTTAAAGAAAAGAAAGGAAGGAAAAATTGAGAACTTAATTGATGATTGCTAAGCTAACCGGGTAGTGGGTCAGTGACCTAGTCTGTCTGGTGTAGGCTGTTTGTAATGTTATCATAGGTAAAGGAAGTGAGAAAATAATTCTGCTAGATAGCTGTCTGCTTTCAATATGGTGAGTGTATTAAGCTTTCAATTTATGGTGCTGTCACTCTGAAGTAACGTTAAATCCATAGTTTTCAAAGTTGAGTTTAGTCCTCTTCTTGTAATAGCCCCATCTTTGTCACGTATACAAATACTGCCGTTCTTTGACCTATCCTGTTGTTTCCAGAATTTCTGAATAAGAGTAGAATTTTTCTGAGTGTATGCTACTAGTTTGAAAACTTTTGATTAATTTTTTGGTAGTGTTAAAGTGTTAACTGAGAAAGTTTAAAAATACTTGTTTGGTTTATGATTTTCAGAGGTAATGTCACCTAGCTTTTGTTAGTAAAACTTCACTTGTGTGAAGAGAACTTCAGCAAACTTTTTAAATGTCAGAAAATTGGTTTTTATGTTTATCTGTTTTCATGTTAACTGGAAGCTTCCATGTGTTAAATTGTATGTGCTAACTGAAATATTACTAAAGAACTGAAACTTAATGAAAGGAGGAAACTGTTTCCTTTCGGTTTTAATAGAATAAATAGAGAATGTAGCTGTGTGTTATGGAGAGTAAGGCATAACTGTCTTACCCATTTTCTGGCTTTAGATTTATAACCTGCAAATGACTGTGTTAACAGATCTGCCTGAAACAAGACAGATTTTTATTTTTTTTTTTTAAATCCTAATTTATAAAAGTGTGGGAAACAGAAGGTCTCATGTGAAATTAACTTCCAGGGGTTTTTGAACATGGTATCTAATTGAATGTATTGAAGTAGAATTAATCTTTCATGGTTCTAGTTTACTTTTGCTTATGCTTAATGATGTGCAGGTGGTTTTTTTAACTTTTGGAAGTTACTTCCTTCTTGATATTGAAAGTGATGGACTGTTTATATGTGTTGATATTTGATATATTAAAAAAAGTTAATGTAGCAGAAACATTTATGTCTGTTGGAATTTGTCTCTGTGCCTGTTTTCCTCCTTCTGTCTGTTGTAGTGAGGAAATTGCAGCAGTAGCATTGGTAGTTCTGTGCATGAGATACCCAGTTCCATTTAGAACAAGTCCAGAGAAGGGCCACCAGGATGATCCGAGGGCTGGAGCACCTCTCCTATGAGGACAGGCTGAGAGTTGGGGCTGTTCAGCCTGAAGAAGAGAAGGCTCCAGGGAGATCTTATAGTGGCCTTCCAATACCTGAAGGGGGCCTACAAGAAAGCTGGGGAGGGACTTTTCATAAGGGCAACTAATGACAAAACACGGGGAAATGGGTTTAAGCTGAAAGAGGGCAGGTTTAGATTAGATATTAGGAAGAAGTTTTTCACTGTGAGGGTGGTCAGACACTGGAACGGGTTGCCCAAGGAAGTTGTGGATGCCCCCTCCCTGGAAGTGTTTAAGGCCAGGTTGGACGAGGCTTTGAGCAACCTGATCTAGTGGAAGGTGTCCCTGCTGATGGCAGGGGGGTTGAACTAGATGATCTTTAAGGTCCCTTCCAATCCAAACCATTCTATGATTCTATGATTTGCAATATGGGTCCAGCAGGGTTTAAAAAAAAAAAATCTAGGATATTATTTTTCATGCTTTAGCCTTTTCAAATCTGATAGATCCAGATCAATATTAGTGTCTAAAGTCTTATGTAAGACTTTAAAATATACACTGAGATTTGATGTTTAAATAAACTATGTGTATATATGTCATAAAGTACCTGTAATGACTTTCATAAGGAAAAGTAGTCATCTGCAAAAAGCTTACTGCCCTTCACTTCATCTTGCTGTTCTTGACATACCTTGGGATTTAAGTGAGGATTTAAGAATAGATTATGTATCTTAATGTCATTGGTTACCATTAAAGAATTTTTATACCAACAGTCTTTTGCAGTTGGCTGTAACCTCAGTTGTTACAGTGTTAAATTTTAAAAGATCTTTATATGTTCTTGTTCTTTCCTTTGATCTTTCCATAAGTATCTTCCTGGCTGTTTTTGCTCTTCAGAAAACTGTGTTATGCTGCCACTAATAAAAATTTTAAAAAGCCACTAAACAAAACAAAAAACCTCCAACAGAAACTCACTTGGCTTTATGTTGCCAAGTGTCATAGTTTGTCAACTCTGGGACAGACCCTATTATGTTGCTTTTTTTATAGTCCTATATATTGAATTCTTAATGCATGTTCTGGCTTCCAGGTTTTGGAAACTGGTCAAAAAATTGGAGCTTGAATGAAGGGACTTACATAAATTATAGCAATATTTGGGACAGACATGCGCTTAGCAGACACTTTGAGCTTGCTGGTGTAAGTTCGTAGAGATGAGGTGTCTGTGAAGACCTATCGTTTATGATGTGGACTGACTGCAGCCAAAGCTGGCTACGTCTAGAGCTTGTGCCTTCTCTAAGCTCATGGGGAGAGCCTTGGAGAAAGGACATATTCTGAGATTGCTAGTAGTGGTGTTAGAAACTTTTTAGTCAAATCTTGTGGAGTGGATTTTTTTATATATGCTATTACTCCAACTCCTGCTATGATGTTACAAAAGTTTTTTTAGGTTTTAAGGGCCACAAAATCTACTTGAAAAAAATGTAGATTGCTTCAGGTAGAGTTCAATGTTGTATTTAAAGTCCAACCATGGTATCAACTTGTTGGTCAATATGTATGTAATTTCTCTGCTTTATAGTTGTTAATTGCAAGCAAGTCGTCTAGGACATGGTCTTGTCCTATGCCTCCTAGTAGAGAAAGCAAGGATCTAAAAAATGGAGCCAGAGTTTTCCACTCAGGTAGCATAGATGTTGTTCTGCTGCATTAATTCCACTTTTTCAGTTTATTGCTCACCTACTGTGTTGCTGGCTAGGTTTATTTATGACATAGGGCACATCAGGACCAGGGTTGAGCAGCAGCAGTGGCTGTAAAGTGCGGTACTGCCCGCTTCTGCGGGGGTTTCCTCCTCCTCCCCCTGCGCCTTTGCTGTCGCATGTGTTTGTGCAGGCGTATAGAGAACCAATTCGGGCAGAATCAGTTTCCTGATCCCTCCTGCAGCGTGACTGCACAAATGTGCATCTGTTGGTACAAGGAGGGGGATGGTACAGGGACAGGAACAAACGATGCAGGCATGAACAATTAGGAGTCCTTCTAGTGTTAGTCTTTGGCTTATTTGGAGTTAGAGCATATGTGAAATACTTGCCTTGGCTCTTGCATCCTGAATATGCTCATGCTGTTGAGGAGCAACTTGACGGTATTTGAAGCTGTACAAGTAGTGTTTGGTTATGTGTGTTGTTCAGGTAACTGAAAAATGTTTGGGAACCTTACTGTTTTCTTTTGTATGTGACTTCTCGAGATTTGTCTAGAGGTGGAATATTACTTCCTTATATGCAAATTGTGCCTAACTCGTTTTGATGGGGTGAGCCATGTGTTTGTCGTATGATTTTTTTTTTTTAAACAAAATCAATCTGAACTAATTCTCTCTAACATTATATGGCTTATTCAAAGTTTTGGGGTTCTTGTTTAACTGAACTGCGTTTCCTGTTTTTCTGCTCTGCGTGATTCCAGTGCGTGACCTTATGCACACAGAGTGAGTGTTCAGTGTGTGCTCATTGTGTGAGAACTGACTTCTGATTTATTCATCACTTTAACAACTAAGGAATACATAGTGGAAAACTACACTATTTGCTACTATTTTTGTGGGCCCAGAAATTCCTTTGCCAAAAGGGTATCAACCTTTTTTTTTTTTTTTTTTTTTTTTTTTTTTAAAAAAAAAAAAAAAAAAAAAAAAAAAGCTCCTTCAACTGAGACACCATTAGTGGATTTGTCAGCCTGGTTTATCACTTGGTGAAGTTCATCATGAGAAAAATATTTAGCAGCGTGTTAGAAGGAGCAAAACTGCCAGTTGTGCAATCTGGAGTTGGATGTGAGTGCTAACTGCAGAGCAGTTCATGTAAGCTTCTGGAAGTAGGATAGTCCTTAACTAGCCAGCAATCTGCACTACTAAATCTTCACATAAGCTAATAGGGCTATTTAAAGAAACTGATATTTATACATCCTTAAAATTACTGATATGTTGAATGGTGCTAAAAGGAAGTGTTTCATTATAGTGTTATTGTTTAAATAAAATTAATCTATGCACTCAGTACCTTTGCATTTCTGAAGCTATAAACAGTACATAGGCTGACAAATTTAATGGTTAAATGCTGCAATCTTACGAGATCGTGTATTTAAAAAACCAAACCAAAACAAAAACCAACATGGCCTGATCCTAAGCTTCCTTTATTGTAAATACAGTGTTACATCTTTTTACTTCAAGTTTCAGTTGTTTAATTCTGATGTGTTCTCTTAAAGTATAAATACATCCTGACAACATGTTGTTACAGGAACTCTGAGGGAACTGACGATGCTACAGATGGTGCTTACAGAGGATTAAATTTGATTCCTTGGTTAGAACAGTTAATAATATACGTACTAGATCAGATGGTGTAGAAGACTGAAGTAATTCAGTAATGCCAGCAATGTCATACTTACATGCCTGATTCATGGATATAGGATATGATTATGAATCACATGTGAAAACAAATATATCAGAGGAAAAACGGGTGTGATTAAAAGTATTAGTTTAAAGATATATATAACTTTATATAAAATTAATTAATATTATTTTAATACACTCTAATTTATAATTTTAGCATGTTTCAGTTTATTTGTCTGAAAGTATAAGGATTCAGGTCTTAAAAGATGCTTTTTTAATCTTAAAACCACATCTGTAAAACTTTATATGCCTTTTGCTAAACTTTTTGCAAATTATCTAAGGTAGTAAAATAGTTTTCAAGTGCTTCTTCTCCCTTTCTCATTCTAAGAAGTTGTGAACTACATTTTGAGCATGAAAAAAGTATGAAAACTTTTAAATTATCAGCCATGCTATCATAGTTGTTGTATTCTGCAGATCACTGTCTTCCAGAAAGGAATTTAGTGGCTCATGCTCTGCTTGGCTTTTGAGCCATATCTGAATGGAGGTTGGGACACTGAATATTGACTATGCACTTTCACCAGAAGGCTAAAGATCAGGCTTCCAGATTAATGCTCAGCAGAGGTGTCAACAAGCACAGAATTGTAGGCAAGAAGATGAGGTTTTATCTAGAAAACACAGTTACTAGGAAGTTTGCTTCAGAAATCACATGAACGTATTGTCAGACATTTGAAGTTCACCTGTAAATTGCTTTTCTGATTTCCTTACCAAATGAAGAAAGTGGCTTAAATGCTATGCTACTCTTCTTCCTTAAGAGTTGACAAATTCTTGGGTATATGATAGTATATGAGCAGGGATATACTGCATCTTTTCCAGCTTCCTGCTGTTAGAAAAGGGAGAAAGTTGTTTGAACAGCAGTAAATAACTAATCAGACCTAAAATATATAAAAAGCTTAGATGTATGTTATGCCTTAATAGTCACTGAATATATATGAATACACATCTGCAGTTTATTTCATCAGTTTAATTAATGTTCTGTTGACAAATGAGCTCAAATAGTAAATTCACAGTCCCGTTTCTTCAGTAGCTGTAACTTCTAAACATGTATGGGATATAAGGCAAAAATACCAACTGTCTTGTTCATTTTGTTTGAGTTAAGGGTCTATTTTTATTCCAAGAGAAGCTATGAGTTTAGGTCATCTTTGAACCTATGTAATTTTGTTTTTTTTTCTTGGAGTTATTCTTGTTTTAGATGTTAATTACTATAATGTGCAAAGAGTACATCATACATTTGTAAAGGTGTGTTAAATAGGCTTCACTGCCAAATCAAGATACATGGATCAAAACTTAGATTTAAACTGCATTGAATATTTCCCTTCTTGGTCTTGTACTAATAAATAAAAGTAAAGTGAGACAGACTTTCCTATTGCTGAGAGTAGGTATCAGGCATCTGACTTTTTTTTTTTATCTGCATGTTTGCAGATGTTTGTAGGCTTGTATAGTGAGTATTGTTAAAGTACAAGTCAAGTTGGAAGGAGGAAAAAAAGGCAAATTTTCGATGGCTCGCCTAAGATGCATCTTCTAGTTTCCTCTCATCCTGCTTTGTTAGGGTTGGCAGGAGTTCCTCTTCTAAATCAGTCTACTTTGACCATTGTATACAATAATTGTCCAACTTCCTCTTCCCTTCAAACTGTGTTACTGCTCGGGGAAGGTGTGGGAAGGAGATGGAAAAGCCACGAATCCATCTTCTTGATTTTTGTTTAGTCAGACAGAGCAGTGTTTTAATTTAATAATTAATTTCCTAACAGTCTAAATGAAGTGTTTATACTGATATTTTGTCTTGTCAGAATAATCCTTGACATGATTAATGTATTCAAACCCCTTTTTGCAACTTCCTTTTTAAACAAGCGTTGCTGATTTGGGATGGTTTTGATTGATTTCAATGTGGTTAGATTAAAGCAAAATTAGATTTTACATCAAATTGAATTCGCTAGAGAATTCCTTTCATGTCTTTTCCTTTGAGTAAACATTTTTATTGCTACAGAGTTCTTAACTAGTTTTCTGAGATAATGTAAGATGTTTTGAATATCTTAACAGGTGATCAGAAAGTTAACAGTGTCTGCTGTTCTGCAGTTTGTTTTAAAGCTTTTTATCTAGGAAAGGTTAGAAAAGCTTTAATAGGAACATGTCTTAACACTGTATTTTGCTAATGGCATTATTTGACTGAATTTCTACTTTAAATGATGAACTGTGATTTCACTTTTTTGTGTATAAAAATGAAATTTAAGTTCAGAATTAGACAGCTTTTTTGTGGGTGTGGAGAAAGCAGAGATGAGCTAATGGTGATTTAAGGAAAAATCAAAACCTTGCTTGCCTCATCAAGTTTCAAGTTTCCATGCGGGGGAAAAAGTATAATTGATTTGCATATATTAAAAGGTGCTGAAATAGCAGAGTAAATGGGCACTTCTCAATGGAGATAAAACCAGGTTTGGATCTCGTGCAAAGATCACTTGTATATGCATTGAAGTGGTAATGATTTATTTTAAGGTTGTTTGAAATGTCATGTTTTTTTACTGAAGGTTGTTTAGTGGATTTTAAAAGAATTATCACAGGTTTCATGGAGCTGAACTATGAATAGTTGTGGTTTTTTTTTTTTTTTTTTTTTTTTTGTGATTGTCCTGTGCTGGGGCAAGAGTTGGACTTGATGATCCTTGTGGGTCCCTTCCAACTCACAACTTTCTATGATTCTGTGATAAACTGAAGTGTTGCTGGTCACTAAGCATTACACGTATATTCAGAAACAAGCGCACCAGATACCAGACTTTGCAGTTGGGAGTTTAATCTGAGTCCCATCTGCTGTTACTGCACGATGGCACTCATTGTCAGAAAATTTCAGAATTTATCTGAATTTTGGAAATTATCTGAATTTCTAATATGAAGTAGTGGAAAAGCCTAATGTGAAACTTTACATTTTAAAATTATTTGGAGACAACAATGTCCTGTATCTCCTTTCCCATTCCACTCCTTCCCCTTTCCCAGCTGTCACTGAATTTTCCTCTTTGGGAATCTTATTTAAGTAATACCAATGTTGTGATTAGAAGATAAGCGTATTCTGCCCTTTTTGTCAAAATTTTGTCTGTTTAAAAAAAAAAAAATGTTTTCAGTGGAAAGATGTGCTGCAATGATGAACTTTCTTTTTCACTCTAATAGTTTAAATAAATGTCACAAATGACATTGTCAAGTTAACTGTTACATCCTGCTCAGCCTACTTGCCATATGGAGGAGTTTAATTATTAAGGGTAGGAGTGATTTGCTTTGGGAGCTTTTAATTGAAAGATTAAACGAAGCTCACTCTAAGGTTGTCTCTTCAAACATTTGAAGATTTTAATGACACCTTATGTAAAGATGTAAGATAAAAGCAACGTGTTTGTTGCCTTTACTGTGAACAGCCGTTTTGAACATTTGGTGAAATTCTTGAAAACACTCGCTTTTCAGTCATTTCAGTAATCCCTACTGTACCTGACACTCAGGTTTGTTCTCAGGTCTTTAAAAATTGTTGTTCTCTTACAGGAGTGGTTTTTTTTTGTTTTTGTTTTTTGTCTTGAAAGGAATCATATTGAGTTGATGAAGAAATTGAAATGTATTACAGTACAGTGTAAAACTAAAGGACAAAATAAATGTAAAGAAATAGAAATCCTAGTTTAAATGAAGATGTGTTTTGTGGGGGGTTGGGAATATTGTGGCCACCTGCTTTGGCTCTGGAAAATGCAAAGAAATCCTACTTCTGTCAATGTGGCTGGCTGAAATATAGTTATTTTAAGCTGAGAGTATGTATTTAGGAAGCTGACACTTGTGTATAGTGCTTGCCTTTTCTGTGAGGCTTCCCTTTATTCCAGATGGCTTCTTAGGAACAAGTAATCATAAAACTAGCAGAACATGGTACACTCCTGAATTCATCAGAAAAAGGCAGTCATGGGAACCCTGCAGGCTTCCATAGGACTGCCATATGTTAGCGTAAAAAAGTGCTCTTCCTTCTCACTGAACATCCTCACAGAACAAAAATGATGTGTAGTTGCCAGTCTTTCCAAGTAACTCCCAACCGCTAAGTTTCTCCGAGTGAACTAATGGGGAAATTTAAAGGCATTTAAATTTTATATTTAGAGGTGTGTATCTGGGTCCAGGTACTTCTGAAAATCATAAAGATTTTGTGTGTCCCTGTATTCTTACAAAGGCTTTTTGAGGCATTGAAAATACTTAAGGAGTCAGGTGCTTTGGAGATCAGGTTGGAACAGCAAACACCTCAGAAGGGTCCCTCTGTCACAGGCTTTGGCACAGTCGTGGCTTTTACACTCCAGTGTCCATATGCAAAGGGTGTGTGTGAGAGAGGTAATGACAGGATCATTAGCTATTTGCTGGTCTGTCTTTCATTCTGAGGTCTATTATATTCACAACAGTTTAGGGAAAAGTAGATGCAGGATAGATGAAAGACTACGAGGTGCATGTACCCTTTTGCTTTGGAACCATTTCTCATGGTGTATTCCTAAAATAAAAGTCAGTGGTGCTGACATGAATGCTTGAAGATATGGGTGTAATTAATTTTCCTTACTGGCTTGTGTTGACAGTGTTACTTTGTAAATTTATCTCCTGTTGCCTTCAGGAAATGGGATGAAAAAGCTGTGATTCTAAAGTTTAGGGGAATTTCAAGCTGAAGTTTTTCTTGTAGTCTTGCCTTGTTTTAGCCTCATTGAAAAAGAGCAAAGCAAAGGCGGGGAGGGGGGGAAGGTGCCAAGTGTTACTTTCCCCTTATCTGTAAATACAAGGTTTCCTGTATACCGGGTTGGATAACTGTACTGAGTTCATTATCAAACCATCTCCTGTATGACTGGTGCCATGGCTTTCTGCAGCTCCCTGGACTGGTGAAGACTACTTTCTCCTCTTGCCTCAGAGCTAGGAGGCAGTTACTAAGCTACTCGAGGCAGGAAGAAGGTTTGGTTCAAAACCCTATGCCAAGTTTGTTGAGCCATAAATTTAACATGTAATTTTTCAGTAATAAATTCCCTCCTTATCATGGTCACAAGTTCTGAAACTCCCTCACTTCTGAGCAACGTTAAAAACTGGGCTGTAAAATAACTCCAGCCATGAGTGACATATGGTGTGCCTGTACGCCTCTTGTCCACCTCACCTAAACTGTATCTCTTCTGTTTGCTTTGCCAATTCTTCTGTACTGTTTGTTAAAGGAAGGGTCAAATTCTAAGAGATCAGGTTCACTCCCTGAGTGAACTTCTTGGTATCATCTCTGTGTTCTTTCCTGTGGTGATGATTTTGGACTGAGTGTATTTATGACAACACACCAGACTAGGACAGATAAATTGGTCCAGACATGAAATTAGGTTTGTCCTTAAAGTATGATAGAATGTTTGGAATCCCAGAACACCTTCAATAGAGTGGATTCAAAGTGAAAAATAAATTACCAACTAGTCTTATAATTTGTTGTGGCGCCTCAGGCTGGTATTTTTAGTGTTTACTCTATCTTGAGACTTTTCTTCTTGACTTTTATCTTAATGAACTGGATATTTGAGACGTTTCTAACCATACTTCATCTGGTATTAATTTTGATTGTTTCTGCCATGAAAGTGAGGCAAAATACTGCATGTTAGAATCTTCTGCAGAGCTGCAGATGATTAAATTTCTGTCAGTTGTTTTTTGGATTTGATAGAGCTTCATAGGTATGTTTGTGAAATGCTTTTCACTTATTCTTCAGGCTGTGACTTTGTAATTGGTTTTTGATTTGAGTTTGTTCTCTGAAGAGGGAGATGACCAGTGTTGTCAGTCTGGGAATGTTTAATTTTACCAGATGAAAATAAGCTTGAAGGTAAACTTGGATTCCATTTAGAGTGGCTTAATTTTTATTACAGTTGAGATATGGTCCTACTTCATGTTTCTCAGTCCCAAAAGGAGCAATTGGAACTCTATCGTCTCTTAAGAGAGAGATCAAATGTTCCTGGAGCCAGCACATGGGACATTTGGAGCACAAGCAGCCTGTTTATTTCTCTCGAGAAGAGGCATAGCTCTTTAAAGTGCCTTCATGCTTAAATAACCAAAGAAGGCATATTAAAGATAAAGTGCTCTGATTAAGAAACTGATCAACCTCAGTTTTGAGAAAATGTACTCTGAGAAAATGTTTTTGATTTGAAAAGCTGGGCTTTCAGCTGAACAAAATGGAAAAACATTTGAGTGGGTGCTTGCAAACTCTAAATGGTGTTTATCTGACGTTTTCTTCTATGTAAGAATAGAACTAAGTACAAATTAAACAAGTTGGGTGTGTCTGAATTTAAATAGTGTCATACTCTTTGTCCATGGCTGTTGGAATTGAAGTTTTAGCAGAACTTTGAGGTGATTCGTTACTATTACAAGGGAAGCCTCTCTACACTAAGCACCCTGTATTACGGGGGTAAGTCCTTTAATCCCTCCAATGACAGTAATTTTTTTATTGCAAAGCAAAAATCTAAACACCATGTATTGTGCAAATTAAACCTTTTCTAATGAAACAAAATAGGGTTTTTTATTTAAAAAATGACAAATTTTCACTTTTTTCATGAAACATTAGCTGCATTCCAAAGCTGAAAATTGTGATTAGCCTGGTTTAATATTTAATAATTTGTCTTTCTGATTTTTATGAAGTAGTTCTAAAAACAGCATCTCTCTGTTCTGGGACAGTGTCAATGAGGTGTTTGGGTTTTTTATGGTTATTTTTTTGTTGATTTTTTGTTAGTTTTTGATTTTTTTTTTTTTATTGATACTTGGGCACAGATAACAGGTAACTGTTAACTTCTGTATAATAAAACTGGTGTATACAGTAAGAATGCATTGACTCATGTCTAGCAGTAGGGATCAGTCCTTTTAATACGTGTCTGAGATTCCAGCTATGCTGTGGTTGCTACCTTCATACTTTTGCTTTGTAGTCTTATGCAAGCTGAGTCTTAGCATCCATTATTTTTGATTTTTTCAAATTTAATAATACACAGAAAAGCAGAATAATGCCAACTCAAATCGTATGGAAATACTAACGCAATAAATTTATTTTTCTGTGCAAACTCTTGATCCTCTCTGTTCTTTTATGTGCTTCCTTTTTATTACTTATATAAATGAACCTTTAATAAATTCTGTAATAACATGAAAGCTTAATCCTTTGATAGAAGAAGCAAAAATTACTCATATACTGCCTCAATTTCTATATGCATTGATATGATTGCAGTGGGAATTCACTATCTTATTAAAGCTGAACTTTCAAAAAATAATTTCTCTACCTTTTGTTCTTTGGTGTGCAGAACATCAGAATGAATGAAATAGGTAGCTATTGGTTAATGCCAAGGTCTGTGAAAGACTAGTCTTTAATGATGATTGTTCATCATGCATTGTAGAATTTGGAGCATTTGGCATGTGCCTTGTGGAAGGGCAAGAACTGAGATATAATGATCTGACATGGTGGAAGCAGAACCATCAGGTGAGAACAAATGATGAGCCTTCAGTGATGAATATAAATGAAAACGTATTATTTTTGACCTGGAATCCTGCTCCACAGTGACTGCTGTTTTTGATCAGAGCATACAAGACTGAGATATTCTGTCTTATTATCAGTTGAGATTTCTTTGCAGTGTGCTTGAATATTTTTGATTCAGTAGTATTATCTACATTGAATTTGATCTGCAATGTTGTTACCATCCTTTTGTTATCTGTTTATGAAGCTATGATTGTAGGACATGACAATTCTTTTTCTCTTCCTCTACTGCTCTCTGTTTAGCCCAGGCTTTCAGAAAGGAGGCTGGGAAACACAGTGACTTTATTCGCTGTTGCAATGTTATATTACTATAGGGTGGATGATAGTAGAAGAGGTGGAGATAGCAGTTACAGGGGTGGAGAAAAAAAGTGAGTCAAAGTATTCCAACATATTCTTTGGGATTCTTTCCTGGATGAAAAAAAAGTTGATTCCCCACCCACCTTTCACTTTTTTTTTTTTTGGTAAGAATTATTATTTTACAGCTAAGTTTGACATCTGTGACCTGGTGGCTATGTGCAGTGAAGTACATGTACACATATAGAAATTTAAGCCCTTTCTCTTGCTTGGCAGCTTTATATTCTAGAGTGACAGCAGCTAATATTTATTTTTTGTTTGTTTTTCTGTCCTCCTCCCCTCCCCGCACTTTAGATCCCTGCAGTTCACTCAGCCCACCGTGCTTTACTGAGGAGGACCGGTTCAGCCTAGAAGCTCTCCGCATGATCCATAAGCAAATGGATGATGACAAAGATGGTGGTATTGAAGTAGATGAAAGTGATGAGGTAGGAGTAAAAAGTCTTGACTTGTGCATACATGAGGTCTGTCTCTTTTTTTCTCGTTTATATAGCTGCTCCTTATGTTCCAGCAGTTGAATAGTTGTTGCTGTTTTTCTTAATTCAGCCCTTCCCACAGCCAAATGTGGAAGGCAAGTTTAATTTCTAGAATTGTCTGAAACGGAATATTATTGTTCTAGCCTAAAGGAGAGTTTCATATGACTATGTATAAAAGCTGTTATTTTTGTGATTAGTGCAAGAGGTAGGCAAATAGCATTGGTTTAGCTTGCGGTGATGTGACTAAGAGTTGGCGTGATCTGTCACCTGGTATTTTAGTTTCTTTGCTCCAAGGTTTTCTTGCTTATGGTATCACTGGGCTTTCCTATTTACCTTAGATCTGTTCCAGGCACTTCATCATGCAAAATAATAGCTGTTATAGACAGCAGTCTAGGAAGCTTTCTTAAGTGTTTTTGTTTTACAGGCAAGTAGTAAGCACCTTGTGCTGTAGGTTAATGTTAGGTCAATTTCTATGAACTAAGGAAGGTCATAGAACCTGAAGATTTTTGTGATTGTGCTCCACTGAGTTTGGTAGACTAGACTTGAATGAGATTGGTAACTACTACCAATTCTTTACCAGGTGGTTCTGGCAAAGGACTTACCCTTGTACTTACTCAACTTTACTATCGGGATTCTCAATGTACTGGCTAGGAATGGAAATATCCATGTAGTTTCATTGTTCTTGCTTCTTTTACTTTCTGGCAGTTGTCAGGTGCAGGCTTGAGAAAGGAAGGGGAGTGAAGATGTCCCCTCATCTCCTGTCTCCTAAAAATGAGAGTATTGCCATGTGATTCTGAAGCCCATTCTCACTGGAGGTGAGTGGGAGAAGAATCGAGCCCTGATTTCTCTTCCCATTTTTGTACCATCTCAGGGAAGATTGTTCTTGCTGAATGAGTTAAGTTGTGAATTGTCATTGTCAAGTTTAGTGTGATGCTACTTAGTTTTCTGTGTGACTGTGTACAAACAGCAACAGTGATTGATACTTGATTGACATGAATTTTCTGAAGGAATACAGTACAGTGGAGAGAATGGTCCAGAATAAAATAATGTAGCTTTTAAGTTTGGAGGAAAAATTCACAGAGTCATAGAATGGTCTGAGTTGGAAGGGACCTTAAAGGTCATCTAGTTCCAACCCCCCTGCCATGCGCAGGGACACCTTCCACTAGATCAGGTTGCTCAAAGCCTCACCCAACCTGGCCTTAAACACTTCCAGGGAGGGGGCATCCACAACTCCTCTGGGCAACCTGTTCCAGTGTCTGACCACCCTCACAGGAAAGAATTTCTTCCTAATATCTAATCTAAACCTCCCCTCTTCCAGTTTAAAGCCATTTCCCCTTGTCCTATCACTACCTGCCTTTGTAAAAAGTTCCTCCCCAGGGAGGGGCTGCTCTTTACCTTAAGGAGTGTCATGGTGAGGTAGTTCAGGCACTGGAAATAGTCTAACTCTGTTATTGCAGAATGTTTTGTTATTGTCATTAATGTTTGGGACAGGCACAATCCAGTCTGCAGACTGAAACATTAGTGTCAGAGTGTGAACTTTCTGAGGAGCTTCTCAGCACTGTGTGATTCTCCTAACTTGTGCTGCATTTGTTATACACAGAATTTAAGAAAGTTAAAAGAAAAGACTGAAATATTTATACATTGGAAAACTTTTATTAGTATTCAGAAAACCTGTCCTGGTTTCTAGTGGACCATCTTTTTATCTGACCTTAAGTTTCTTCCTGTTCCAAAGGAAGGTTGAGATAAACCCAAGCAACAGAAGCTACTCTTAAAACCTGTTTAAATGACTGAAATTAGAATAGTTCATGAGGGATGATGCTGTTATAGCTGGGGTAATGAGAAATGAGTGAAACTATATGTTCAAACTACTCACTGTGCATTAAATGACTGAAATGTAGCCCTTTTTTCTGCTAGCTTATTTTTAATTATTGAAGAGAGATTTAATAAACCACCCCCAAATTAGCTTTTTTCTACATATAGTTTCCTTGCAAATCAGTGATGAATATGTATTTGCATAGAGTGCTTTCTTCTGAGACATTAAAAGCAAACCTGAAATAAATGAGAAAAGCAATTTAATTGCAAGTTCATCTAGTAATCTATATGTTCTTGTTGTAGTGCTCTTACTGGATCTTTACCATAATCTTAAAAGATCTAACATTTTAACAACATAGTTACCTAATTACAGTAGGTCTGAGTATATAGTAAATATGTGCTAATATACGTTATTTCAAAACTAGATTTTTTTTTTTTTGTTCTTTCACAGTGGGTGATGTTGCTTGTTTTGATTAACAATGAAGACTAATAATTAAAGAAACTTCATTAGAATTAAAGCTTACTTGAAATACAGGGATTTTACTTAACAGCAGAGTAGTGGATTTCCTGTTTCATGCTGCATGGTTTTTGTTTGCAAGGCTCCTGGAAGAGCAGTATATTGAGTGTGTTGATTAGATATACATTGGCTTTTTATTTGGCAGGAAAAATGTGACAAAGTACAATAACTTTCTACTGTTTTACCAGCACTAAAACAGTGTTACAAATTACAAGTCTATATTTACACTAAGGAAGGAAGTTCTTGTAAAT
Organism: Antrostomus carolinensis; assembly: GCF_000700745.2. Lineage (NCBI taxonomy): Eukaryota > Metazoa > Chordata > Aves > Caprimulgiformes > Caprimulgidae > Antrostomus > Antrostomus carolinensis. The sequence goes on from NW_010330353.1 coordinate 42,209, forward strand.
AAGTTATTTTGAGAGGGGAAAGTAACAAGAGCTAGAGATGTTGAACTATTCATTTTAACTATTTTAATTTGCTAATCCAGTTGAGGACTCCCAACAGTGATTCCAGATATTTCATCTGCACAGTGTCTATTATTTTTCCTAATATTCCTCGTGCCCTGTTTTATATTGGAGTTTGTTTTTCCTCTGTAAAATGAAGTCTCACATCAAATCATTCTGGAGAGAGTTTCTCTAGGATGTGAGAAAATTTGAACTTTTATAAGAAACTTTTCATTTCCTCAAAAATTATCTGATACTGGAAGCCTTTTGGATCTACCTTGTGTGGACTGGAAAAAAGCTTGTATTTGACCTTGATGAAACTGATGTGGGGAAACTTGATCTAAATTTTTAGCATGGGATTTATTAGTCATTGAAACTTGTAGAAATTTGTTGAAGTCTTCTAAGGAAAACTGAGGGGCTCTAGTTTGAGCATGGACTGGTTAGATTTTTTTTTTCCCCTTTGGTCTGTTACCTGAGTTAGGCTAGATGGTATAACTTCAGAGATTTATAAAGATGAAAAAACATGAACTTTTAAATTTACTAAAATATACTTGTCTAATTCTAGTTATTACCAAATACTTGGAAAAAAGGGCTCTTTGTCATAGCTACTCATATGTTTGAATTTTTTATTTTTTTCTTTGCATTTAGGAAACTTTCTAATACTTGCCCTGAATTTTCAATGTAGACTTCAAAACAAAGAGCATAAATTAAAGAAAAAAAATTGATTTAGATAATACATTTGTGTCATACTGTAGAGTATGCTTCACTGTGTAGTTACTGTTTTCTGTAAAGCAGGCCATCAGTGTGAAAACGAGAGCATGGTACAGGAGAGGAGAGGAAAAAGGAAGGGAGTGGAAAAGACTATACTTATCATTAGGGCAGGCTAATATGATTTTTTTCTATGCAATCTAGCTCCTACTATTATTACTTTTATCATTAACATAGAAAAGATTGCAATTGCTTAAACTGATTTAAAGAGGTAGGCTGTTAAAAGGGAGAACTAACTGAGGTTTTAGTCACATGTTGTGGGAGGCTGTCTGCCTCAGGAAGCATCTGTTGCACCACGTGTACATGTTTTGTTTTAATGATGAAGAGGCACAAGCAGTAAGGCAGACTTATCATATGCTCACTATTTACATAGGTTTTTCCTGTTCCCAAAGTACCTTTATATGGAGATCCTACATCAAATCATTTCCTCAAGGAATCTCTATGTAGAAATAGAATAAGTTGATGTTTTTGAAATATTAATATCTTACTGTGCATCTAATGTCACACGAAGCTAATGTCATGAATTTACAGCTTTGCATGGGATGTTTGGATAGATGACTCAATATTTTGTGTGGGGTTTTTTGAGTGCACCTGCATAATTAACAGAAAAACCCAACAAACCCCTTGCAAGACCACCACCACAAAAAAAGAAAGAAAAAAAAGACTAAAACCACTGTGCGTGGAGGAGGATACTGCAGTATTGAAAGCACAAAATGATGAGAGAATGACTTTTAACAGTATGGTCGAGGAAGCTGGAACCTCAGGGGTGACATGCAGAAGTGCCTGACTTAAAATGTCTGGAGGCAAGAATCAAAAAGAATCGAGCTTTAGTGACCTAAACCAAGGAGGATTATTGTCTTCTATACAACAATTACAGCAGAAAAAGTAGCTAGTATGGTCTGATCAGGAATAGCAACAGTAATATAGCACTTTGGCTGTAGTAAGTTTGATGGGGCAGAATATTTGGCAGCCCAAGATCTTCCGTTGAAGTGACCATTTCTGAATGCGTGAGCTCTGTGAAGCTATTGTTTGGAGGCTTGAGGTCATATTTACATCCAAGATGCAAATAATCCAAGAGAGGTGGAACAAATGTAATGTCTTGAGAGAGTATGCTCTGTTTTTTGAGAGAAGGTGAAAAGGTGGAGTCGGAAAAAAAAGTGAAAGGAAGAATTCAGAAGGAAATAAACATGGAGAAGATACAGAGGTCAGATATAAACAACTCAGTTGAAAGAAATAATTTCTAGAACTGGGGTGATTTCAGAAACATACCATAGTGTCTCACCACCCTCACAGGAAGAAATTTCTTCCTAATATCTAATCTAAATCTACCCTCTTCCAGTTTAAAGCCATAACCCCTTGTTCTGTCACTAACTGCCCTTGTAACAAGTCCCTCCCCAGCTTTCTTGTAGGCCCCTTCAGGTACTGGAAGGCCACTATAAGATCTCCCCAAAGCCTTCTCTTTTCCAGGCTGAACAGCCCCAACTCTTTCAGCCTGTCCTCATAGGAGAGGTGCTCCAGCCCTCAGATCATCCTGGTGGCCTCCTCTGGGCTTGTTCTAACAGCTCCACGTATTTCTGGTGTTGGGGGCTCCAGAACTGGACACAGGCCTTATGTGAGCAGAATAGAGAGGGAGAATGAGTAAACCCTCCCTTTAGTGCTGATTTGTGATTATAGGTTTTATAATAAAGGGGAACCAGTTCATGCTCTTATTACTTTTATTATGTAATTAATTTGCTAGTCATATTCTTGGTTGTTTATACTTCCTTTCTTTTAGCAATTAAAATGGTACATGCATCTACACATCACAGTCAATTTTACAAGCTTGCTGTATTAAAATATTATGCATTAGTATTACTATTTCAGGAGAACCTGGAGAAATTAAATTTAACATGTAACTTTTCAATGTGAAATTGTTTGCTGAATTACTGCTGAAGTAGAGCTGCCTATTCAGTTTGTGTAACAGATGAGTTGATGAAAGAAGCCTATGAGTATCTTTTTTCTTTAATCCCTTAAGAGCCATAAAAAAATGAATGAAACATGATTTCCCAGTTTGGACTAGGGACCTATTTATTTCAATAATCTGTTCTGGACAGTACTGAGTACTAAATACTTTGGTCAAAATTGCATGAAATTCCATGACAGGAAATCCTGAAGAACTGGGAGCCAAGATAGTGTGTTGCTCCCTTTTGAAGTATGTATGTTTTGGATATTAGGAGGGTAAAGTGTGAGGTGAAAAGACACTTTGAGGATTTAACATTATACTCGGGGTGACTAAGTGACTAGCCCTTCTGTATTTTTCTGAAAAAAGCAAATTTATGCACATATTTTCTTTTGCTTACATCTTGGAGGGAGTAAAGATTTAGCAAGAGATTTTGGAGGGGGGCATATACAGCTATGAAGTAAACAGATATTAAAAAAGAATGGATGACAGTTTGATTTCCTTTTGTTTAGTGCATCCTGGGACCTTGTTAAACTTCAGGAGCCTACCTACCCCAGTTGTTACAATTTCAGCTGGGATAGACTCTGCTATATATTCCTTAATTTTGTTGTCTGTAAATATACACTCAGCAAGATGCTAAATGTCCTTTAAAGTTCCCTTAGTATTCTGGTTTTGTCCTTAAAATGTATATAATAAAGGTCCTTAAGCTGGTGTTCATATTTGTGTAAACTGGTTTACACTTCCATGTCAGCAAAATTTTGCATGGTAGAGAAATGCCTGCTGCAGTGGTTCAGAAACTGAAAACATCATAACTGTTTTGCATAATGAGTGTGTTTTACATCTCAGTGTGCAAGAACATTGTTATGAACTTTGATCTTTCAAATGAGAGTTTTGAGTATTGCCTTAGTTTATTGTAGGTCTGTTAATAAAGTTATTTTTTGCACTGAAGTTTCTAATTGAACTGCTAATGTACTTGTCACCAGGCAGAGTGTCTTTTAGCCTCCTGAAGTTTTGTAAGCAACTCTGAGCATGTCTACACAGTCTGATTTTTCAGAGCAGGATAGGTAGGAGCCAGGTCTTGTTTGAAAACATTATGACCGTGTTAGTCTACGGCTGTGCCTGTGCAAAGAAGTCCTGTAGAGAGGCAGCATGTGTTATCGTGGGTACGGTTGCATAGAAACCTCTTCCAACGTGATTTGGATCAGACCTACCTCATGCCTTGCCTCCTTGGAGGTACTTAAGCTAATATGTAGCTGTCTGCACCTGTTTATGTAGCACTGCAGACATTCAGTCCTGCTACAGTGAAATGCCCCTTCGAAATTCTGACTTGGCTTTGGAGAGATTGCAAAGTTTACTTTGCAGTAGAATAGCTACGATTTTGTTTTGAGCTGCAAGATTTTTTTCAATAGAATTTGTAGATTACTTAAGATATACTTGGTAACACTTTCACAGCTATGTCCTGCTTTTTCGGGCAATGTTCTCATTATGCTTGAATATATTTTCTCATTATACTATGTGACATCTTTAGAAGCCATTTCTATAGGGTAGGCAGTTGTGAATGCTGTCATACCTGAATCATAGTATGTTGCCTTTTAAAAGCACATTTGCCATCATATTAGTCAATCTGTGTGCCATTGCAGTAGCTGCAACGAGTCTGGTAGGAACAGATGGGAAGGAATGTACTAAAAGGCTGCCTAAGAGTGACCAGCTGTATCTGGAGATAGGATTAGAGGAAAACTAAAGTTGTAACATTTGCAGGTTTTCTTTTGAAGGAATGAAACTGAAGGAAATAACACTGTTGAAAGAACAGATGCTGAAGAAAGACAGTAATACTTAGCCAGGAGATGTTACTAATTGCGCTTAAAGTAAACTTGTCAGTTAGAGGGTCTATTTTAAGTTGGTGAAACTGAAAATTATAAACTTGAGCCTTCACTCAGAACAAAATATAAACATAGCATATGTGTACTTCCTTCTGCAGTTAGTGAGTGTGGTTAATTTTACTTTTCCACTGGCAATTGCAAAAGTATGTATTTGTTCATTTGTTCTTCAGGGAGCAAAACATCTCTTAGAACTGCCATATTTTGACATATTTTAAGTTCTTGTATTGTTGCATGTGGCTTTGGTTTGTAAGTGGTCTCTCTGTGCCTAGCTGGTATTGGATTTTGGTGTGTCTTTTTTCCTCTTTTCGAAGGGTTGGATTTTTTTTTATTATTATTTTTTTGGTGGTGGTTCTTACTTCAGGTAGGATTTTGGTTAAGAGTTGGCTGGAGTTTGGTGTATGTTATGGTACTAAAGGCTTTATTAAGAGGAAGGAAGCATGTGGCCTACCTGACCTTATAACTCTTTTCCAGGACTCCACAAGTCCTGTCCCCTCCAGAGAGGAAGGAGAAAGTTTCCTCTCCACCTATTACACTGCTGAGCCTTGGGCTCTGAGCTGTGAATCTTTGTAGCGGCACAGTTGTTGTAACACTTTTGGGATCAAAACTCCAGTTTTGAGTCTAGGTGTGGTGTTTTTTTTCTTTCTACTTGTTTTTTGAATTAACTACTTCAGCAAATGATTTTGATTTTTTTGTTTCACGTAGAGTTATTGGGTAACTTATCTGCTGCTTTCTTGGTTTCAACTTTGTAGTCTTAAAAGGCCTTCTCCCTCTTGAGTAATTATGTTGGCTAAGATAATCCTTAGATGGTTTTTATTAGAGCTTATTCTTTTAACCTCCCTATTCAGAGTTATTTTTCTAACCTTTTCTTTGTATACTTAATAACCAGGGCCACAGAAGAGAAATTAGCTGCCATGACAAGGAACAGAAAAATCTTATCTTTTTACCAGAGTTGTTCTTTTTTTATGGCTTTCTTCAATTTAGGACACAATTCCTTTTCTTAAAGGAGAACTTCCATATTAGGCCAGTTTTGAAACAAACACCTTTTAAACAAAAGAAAGATGTTTGATGTCATATATCCCTTCATTAGTAAATGCAGTCATTCTTGGAAACATGACAGCCTCTTTCTAGCTATGCACGGTGTAACTTTACCGTTGTGACTGTCTGATGTAAGAGAACCTTGCTGAGGAAATCATCGTGGATATCTGGGAGCAATGTGGATAGGATTGAACAGAGGAGAGGCTCTTTTCTTTTCTTGAAGAAATTCTCACAAATCCATAGTCCCTCCCCGGAGGAGTAACTGCGTCCTGATGACTAAATGCAAACTGCTTACAAGTGTGTGTATTGACAGTCCCTTAAAGAGGGACTCCAGAATAAACCAGATTGTTTCTACTGTCGTCCTCTTCTCCTGGGAAATCCTGTGGTTCGAACTTGGATTTGTTTTCTATATTTGTGATGAAATTTGAAATCGGGCTTTTCATTTTTTTTCCCCTCAGCTTGTTAGCATAGCCAGTTGTGTTCCAGCAGTGTTGAGAACGTGAATTCATACGTTTCCTCTTGCTCCCTCTGCGGGCTCCGTAGCAGAACGACATGAAATGCTGCAAGCTTTCTGGAAACTATTGTTTGCATTGCTTATCTGGGTGCCAAGGTAACATATGTCTGTCCCATTTTTTAAATCAGAAAGCTTTCTTATAGTACCTTACAGTCCTTTGGGGTAAGGTGTAACACCATGAAGCTTTTCTGTTTATCAGTTGGTATCTTCCTTTTTTTTTTCTTTATTTCTAACCTTGTACATAGTTTGCTGTTAACAGCAATTCAGATTTTTCTTGACAGCATCCATAACTGTTCAAACATTCTCGTAGGAAAGTATTTGCAGCCTTTTCTGACAACTAGCAGTAAAGACAGAAGCAAATTTATTTTTTATGAACAAAACTGAACTAAGGTATGAGTTTTATAGCTGAGATACAAAATGTGCTGAGACCCTTGCATACAGTATATATTCCATTCTGTTCCTCTTCGGAAACTTGGTTGGCCTGCAACATTTGTTTTTAAAACAAATGTCCAGGCCTGCCATTTGGAGTCTCCAAGGGCAGAAAAAGCCTAAAAAGCTAGAGTGTTCACTAGAAAGCTGAAGAGTGGATGTTAACATGTACCTTAACCCCCATATAAAGGGAGATAGTCCTTACATGGAGGGACCTATAATGTATTTTTCGCTGTCTTTAGTAAATTTTTCACAAGTTCCCCAAAGATGTGCTGGGGCAGTACTTGATAGTAGGTACTTGCAGTCAGAAGGAAAAAAAGTGAGGTGGGCAAACATCAGTTCTTTCAAGCTGCTCCAGCTGTGAGACTGTACTTCAGTCTGGAAAAGCAGAGAACCATTAGTGAATAAGAAGATTTTTTTTGTTCTCTTATTGCTTGGTTGCTTTTCTTCAGTTTACCCTTTAATACACATGGAGTGGGAACAAATAAGGTAATCCGCATTTGATTGCCTGTTAGCTGTGGAAATTGCCAGCTTCGTGGTAGTTGTGCTGAGGAGGAGGAGTTCTGAGGAGTGCCTGGAGTTCACGCTTGAACTATGGAATATGCAAAAGAGGTTATTCAGCAGATATTTTTATGTTTGCATATAGTTACAGCAACCAGTCCTTTTCTGTGCTTATTGTACCTTTTTACAATTGCTAGTCCCTGTGATGTTTCAGAACATGCTTCTGCCCCATTGGGCTGCTGTTTTTAGTTGTTATCATATATTTAATAGATTTCTCTTATATTTCTCATATATATACGCGTGTGTGTATATATAGATATTTACGTCTTTCTCATATGTATAAGGAAGAGGAGTTAAAAATGATCCTGCAATTTGTGTGGGCTAAGTGGAACTATTTTGGGAATCAAAAGGCTTTAGAAAGCTAATGCCTGACAATCAAAAAAGTATTGAAGTGGAAGTTGAATGTGAAAGGGTTTGCATCCAGTCTGGTTTTGGAACAAAAAGACATGCATGGCTTTATGATTGGATTAGGGAAGGCAACTTGTACTTTATCCCAAGTCTAGCAGTTTGAGGAAAAAATTGAATCCCTTCCCATATTTTTAGATTCCCTTACTTCCTAGTAAGAATGAAGTTTTTAATAAGGGTAAATTGATAAATGTTAGCTTTTTCTTGCATATTTCTGCTATCGTACACTGTCTCTTTTCATTAAGAGTTAATATTATGGTTTAATATTGACTACTTTTCAGTCTCTCCTGCAGTTTCTTGAATGACAAAATCTCTGGGTTTGTGAGAAATAGGACCTAGGTGGGAAGCTCTGCAGTTAAATTATTACCAGGTCTAAATTTTAGGAAGTGAGGTCTTCTGTAGTGTTTCGCTAGTTTGGCCTTCTTCCTCACCTCTGCTTGAAGTGGTGATGACATGTAACTAGCCACATAAAAAGTTGGTTTTGAGTTAGCTGTCATTACTCTCTGCAGCTGTTTTTGTTTGAGCAGCTTTATCCTTCAGGAACTGAAGAAAGCAAGCAATCTACTGTGAAAGATTACTCAGCTCTCATGTTAGTTTTCTGGTACTAACACTAAGGTCTCCACCCACAGAGAATGCTTGTGCTGTCCTTTTAGGGACTGATATCTATGGAAATTTTCCACTATTAATGGGAAGTTGTTTGCTGACCAAGTTGTTTGCCCAACTTTTCTAGACCTGTATGAAATAAAAATAAAGTAGGTTTTACACTGTCATCCTTTTTTTCTCTTGTATGTATTTGGAGAAGCCTTCTGTAGTGACTTGTGAAATACCAATATAACAGTGCTGTATATAATGTGATTGCACGATCTTCCTTTTTATCATGTTTACTAAAAGGCAAAGCATGGTATTTTGACATAGGCCTCCTGTTAATTACTGAGAATGAAATAGCTTTGTATAATGTTTCTCTGCTTGGAGTGTAACCACTAAGGAATGATTAGCAAGAATAAAATTGTTCCTAAGGTGACTTCTGTTTTTTAATTTGTTGAAATAGAAGTCAAATTTTTGTTGCCTAATCAAGAGACTTTAGAAATACTTAGTTGTATATAACTGGTATGGCAGGATTCAAGTATTACTCATCCATAAAGGACTGGCACATTTTCAAATCTTACATGGTCTTATCTTCAAGTAGGTGAAGTTGGTTAAATGTCTTCAGAATAGAGAAGTAAGCAGTATTGCTTGTGTGGTCCATTCTTATAATCACTGTAAATCTAAGGCATACTAATAATGTTGTTAAACCTGGTGTACTAGCAATTGTAATTTCAGTTTTTCTAGGATTTAATAGTTGTGAAAAATCAAATCCTGTAAGAGTGTTTAACTTGCTTTCTGAGTCTTTGATGTAGTCAACTTCCATTAATTGCGTGCTGTTTGCATGGGGAAGAGATAATAAAGATTCTCCTCTGCCCAATTTCCTTGTAGTTTCTGTTTAGAAAATGTTATTTTGGCATTTAAGAGGATGTTTTCCCTTTTCTTCAGTTTCTAAGGGAAGATATGCAATACAAGGATGCCTCTAATAAACATAGTCACCTGCACAGAGAAGACAAGCATATCACCATTGAGGATCTGTGGAAACGCTGGAAAACGTCTGAAGGTAGGTAAAAAAAAATAGCTAAAAGAGATGGTGGCTATTGAAATAGACATAATTCAACAATTTTTCCACCAAGTAGTTCAGAGTAGTAAATGGATGACCTCTTAAAGCATCTTCATTAATCTGTTTTGGTACTGTTATTTATAGTACTAAAAACTCATTCAGTCCAGCTAGTGTTAATTTCCTCTTGATGTACTGGATGTGTTGTAAATAAACTAAGTTAGCCTACACACTCATCAGTGTGAGATTGTAATTTATGAAGGTGAGAGTTGCAAGTGCTGAGTTTTAGATAAGGATGTTTTTCATTTAGTAAGCCCTAAGGGTTGCTGTCAAGCTATTTTTAAACATTTATTATATGTGGTATTAAGTGGAAAATACAGTGTCTTCCATTTGATGTAAATTTTCTTGGGCTACAAAGAGCTAGAATTCTTAGTCTAAAGCATTTTGGAAAATCTTTTTAAACTTGGGATAAAGGAAAGTGGACTGACAACCCAACACCACTGTCCCTCCCCCACTTTGATTTGAAAGAAATAAGTAAGTTGAGCCAAATATTCCAAATATCAAAATTCAGTATTTTGTGAGCAGTACAGTGTTTGTTGCAGAATATGTTCCAGGATGTAGTGATTAAAAGAAATTTTTTCCAGTGGTCCAGAATGTTAGAGTTAGGAGAAAAATACTTAGCTTTTTTTTTTTCCCAAACTGTTCAGAAGCTGTTGTGCTAATGGTGAGCATAGAGAGATCTAAAAGTTGGTATTAATTGAACAGCTAAAAGTAGGAACAAAAGAGGAATGAAACTAGGAACATTCCATTAGTTAATTCTGCCAGTGTAGGAAGTAATTTAGGTGCAGTCTGAGGTAATACATTGGTTAAGCATTTGCTGTGTAGTAAACATCTACGCTTTAACCAGTGATTCTCTAGCTTAATTTCTTGAAATATTCTGTAAATACTTATTCACTACAGATCTTGTTCAATGAAAGTATTGCAACTAAATTATCACAGAAAATTATCTCCCTACAATTGTTCATCTGATTTATGTGTAACTCTTCAAAAATTTTGGCTATAGTGATATCAGAAGTATCTAATTTGTCTATTCTGTATATATTTGTTCCAGGTTTCTTGAACCTAGTGAGCAGTGTGAGTAAGACTCAAAAGATTTTGAGACGAATGTTTGGTCTTATTGTGTCTTCTTATAATGGCTTTGCAGTGCATCCTGTGGAGGAAACTCAGGTTGCACCACAGGGAGGCCCTTAGGATGAGACTGCCAAGCAGTGTTAACAGTCGTCTGGTGACTGTTAGAAAGCATGAAGCCCCTCAAATAATAAAGTACTTCCATTCAATGCTGGGTAACATGGAAAATACTGTTTTTCCTTTCTAGATGTTTTGGGAATTTGCAATTTATTTATTTCTTATGTGCTGCTAATTTCTAGTGTCAGTTTAGTGCAATTTAACAGCATCAAGCAAGAGGGTGGAAGGTAGCGTCAGTGACGATATTAGTAATTTGAAACTTTGAGCAGTCTGTTGAGGTATCTGTATGAGAATTGCAAGCTTTAAATAGTGCCCTTGACAGTGCCCATTAGTGCTTATGCAGAAGCATCTCCTGAATCTATTACTGCTTGTTTTATGCTGAGTAGAATTGCCCATGCCTTCTCATGAAGGTTGCTCTATGTGGATGTTTGGCTTAAGTATTTGTCAAATAGGTTAAATTGCTTTCTGTTTAAGATACCGGTGATGTGAGACAGATATGATTTGAGGAAAGGAAGTGGAAACACTGTTTATGGTATAGTAAGTGTGCCATTGCTGTTTGGTGTCTTGTTTTAGGATAAAGAAAAATAAAGGTTATTTTAAAGTAATTTCTTGAGAAGGATCTTATACAGTGAATGGAACCCTGAGGATTGGCTCCATTCAAAGCTTAAAAATTGCCTAATAAAATAAAAAAAAGAGCAGCTTTAGCTTCAGAATATTGCTTTTTAATATTTCTGGCACTGGGCAGGCTTTTGGTATCCTCACCTGGTACAGAATCCTTAAGGCATGGTCTGTACTGGTGCAAATTAAAGGGATTTCAAGGCTGCTGTAGGTTTTACTTGCATGGAAGGAATCTCATTATAGCTTAAATCAGCTTCTAGCCTGTTGTTGCTGTGTTGCCATACAGTTCCAGTGAGTCTTTTAGTACAAAACAAGACTGTCAATTTAGTTTAGTTGATGTTACTTAAGCTTTTTGTGACCATTTACATTTTTTAATCTCGTTATCTAATTCTACAGAGAACTCTGTTTAGAGGAATGGCTAAGAACTAGCATAGCTGTTTAAAGCATAGCAACCTGCTTTGTGAAAGTCCTCTGACTTCTATTGTGTGTGCCTGTTATTTAAATGTTAATGCCATTATATGCTTGTTGTATGGTATTTGCTTTGTCTATCTTATTTTTCTTTTTATCTAAGCAATATTTGTACATATACAGAGCCTTTCAGCTATTCTAAAGTATCAAGTTTTGTAGTTATTGTTGGGTTAAAATGGAAGGTGCATCTTCAGTGTTTTTCCTACAAGGGCCTTGAAGAGTTGGTAGTTGTGAGTGCAGCAAAGGTGACAGATAAACACTTGTCTTGATGTCTGAATATTGGTCTTTGTATAATTATCTTTGAAAATTCTGTCTCAAGGGTGTCTGCCTTCTGTTTTTTTGTTTTGTTTTGTTTTTTTTTTCTCCCTTCCCCAATGCCCCCTCCCCCCCCCTCCATGAATTTCCTGACTGAAGAGGGATATGCAGGTGTTTAGTCTCAACAATCAGCTCAGGGGCTTTCAGCTGGGTAGTTCTCTGACCTGTCTTGGTGAACAGGTAGGGTGCTGCATTCTTCGTGTTGTAGCATAGTCCCTTGGGACTTGATTTTGTAGCAGAGTAAAACTGTAGTAGTCAAACCAGGAGTTCATGAGTGATTTACTATTTCAAACTAATCTGAGTCCTAACAAAAACTGTTTTTTACAAACTAACTTAAAAAAGAGCAGTTTTTCTTTACCACTGTGGCATATTTGACCTTTAATGCACAGCTTTAATGTATAACTGTCCTGTAATACAAAAAAGCTTGCCTTGTGTGTGTGTTTTTTTTTTTTTTCTCTTTAACTCTTTTATCTTCTCTGTAGAAAGTAGAAGGTGACCTAAAGACTGGTACATTATTTATTAGGGGAAAAAGATAAAAAATGGCTTTATGTTTGTACGTGCGATCACCTGTTGTATTCTGAGGTAATGTTGCACAAGTGTTCTTGCAGCAACTGGGACTAAACTGCATACCACAAAGGTGTTATGGTTGCCTTGCACTTTCTTAATCATTTGCTGTCTCAGGTTTTAAATATCTGGAGACTGGAAATGCATGCAAGCAGGGCTTGGCTACGGATGAGTTACATAATGCTGCGTGCTGTCCCAGGCAGCACCAGTACAGTACTGCGGTCTGGCCCTTCTGCGTGAGAGGAGACAAGAGTTGTGATGTTAAACTGTTGAAAAGGTAGTTAGGGTCACTCCTCTTTGGCTTTTTCATGCTATTTAAAAATCTACTGGCGGCAGCATATTCCATGCTGATGTTGCTGCTGAAGGTCCTGCTAAAACCAAACTGACTTTTGAATCCTTGTGTGTGCTTGATACAGAACAATCTTTTGTTTTTCTGTGTTGTCTGGTCAGCCTGTTCTTAGCCTAATATATGGCTGTCATTCACTCCTTGCCATAAAATGCTCTTATCAAATGTAATTTGATTTCTGAAAGCAGTAGGAGGCCCATAGGAGTACTGAGGCTGACACTGTAATGTTGTTTTACTTCACGCCTCCCTGCCCTGAAGCACTGTGCTACATGATAAATTTAATGTGAAAAAGTGATGTAGCCTGATCTTCTAATCAGCTATTAACATGGGTTAGCAAGTAGCAACTTTCATACAGGGCTAGTTTGAAGCTACTTGTGCTATCCTTACCTTCAGACGTGTTGTTATAGCAGTTAAAAACACCAAACCAAACCAAAACCAATCATACATACAAAACCCCACCAAAAAAACCCACCCAGACTTATGATCTGAAATAGAACAGCTGATGCAAGTTTAGAGACTGAGTGCTGCAGTGGGTAGTAAACACTGTGGCTTTTACACCTGCCTGCCCAAGGCATGTTGCTGACATCCTCTCTCAAGATACCTATTTGTGAAAATAGGTGTGAGAGGGAAGGATGTGAGAGGGAAGGAAGTCCTTAACACTATATGCATTTAACGTACAATAATTTGTCAGTTGCTACTCTGCCGTCTTGGAGCACTATATTTGGGTGATTAAAATAAGGAAAAGTTACAACCTCAGCTAATTAGTAGGAGCTGGCACATTCTAATTGGCAGTGCTGATCAAGATGTATTTCAGCTGGCCTTGTGTGCCTTTGAGTACAGTTGGTGTGGATCTCTTGTTCTGTGTCATATTTCAGTAGGCTGTAACTGCTTCTACTGAAGAAAGGCCAGTTTGCTTCTCAGTGCTGTATGCTGTTGTAGAATAAACATATATGTTGGTCATAACGTCTTAGTGGAGACTAGTCAAATGATACTTCTTACCAATATATAGCACAGAGAAGATATCAACAAAAAGAAAGAGTCTAAATGTTTTCACTGATATAAATCAATCTCCCAGGGCTGCAATGTGGTGCTGTAGGAAAGGGAGGATGGTTTAGTTTAGGGTCTAGTTCCACCTGGAAAAGTTGAGGATTTGTGGGCACTGACATGATGCAGACTAATGCAGAATTAGCTTATTTAATAAAACTAAATTTCTCGTTAAATTTGTGCATGGACAGAGATTCAGATAGTGAAATCCCAGAATAAGAGTTGTATGTACTGATTATACTTCACTTAAATGGTGAGTGGTCATTTAAAAATACACAACATTTACCAGAAAGTAATTGATATTAACTTTTATGTAAACAGGTATCAATGTGAGAAGAATACAGAAAGTACAAGTTCCAGTTCTAGTTCGGGATAGACTTTGGTTGTTTCTTTACTAATGGTGATATCTGATACAATAATAGATAATGAACAGCAGAGTGTTTTTTCCTAAATATAACTGGTTTAGTTTGGGGAAATTTCCTTGATATTCTATGAAGGAAACATCACATCAGTCTAAGCAGTAGACCTGATGTGATTTGCTCTACTGTAAACAGCTTCAATATCTACCTCATTTCTTACATGATAATATGAATTATAAAAAAAAAGTACAAATTTATCTAAACTTTGACAGAATGACTTCAAAATACTTTTAGCAGTAGAAATGAAACTTCAGTGTTATTCCCTGCCCCTTCATTTATAAACTCAATGAATTGTGTGGCTTCTGAAACTGCATGTTCTGTACCACTAGTGATAAACTCTGTACTGTGTAGTAGCCATTTTAGGTGTTTGTTTTTTTTCTGATGTCACACCAAAACAATGCTTTTGCTTTGGATCAGTTTATGAACATATTTCTGAATGCAGTTAAAAGTTATATTTTTCTGGATCATCTTACCACCCTTTTGAGATTCTTAGAATGACTTGTAAATCTGAGCATTTATTATTCACAAAACAGTTGAGAATGTTTGCAATGTGAAAATGATCTGTTTACAAATAGAGGCCAGACATTTTGCACAAAAGCTTAGAGTAATATGACAAAACTGAGTCTGTTGCAAGATCAATACCTGGAAAACAGTCTGTGGCTCAAAAGCAGAGGAAGAAATGGGACAGCATGCTGGGAAGGAGGTGTAGCCATTCATATGGATAGAAAATAAGTGGTTTGTACATCGAGTTTATCTTTTAAAGCTCCTTACCTTTACCCCTCCAATTCTCTCCCTGATTCCCTGGGTGGGCAGGGGGGATGGTGCTGCGAGTGGCTGTGTCTTGTTTGGATGCCAACTAAGTTAAACTATAACAGTCCTTGAAATGTGTTCTGTCTCAGTTTATCTGGAATTAAAATCTGAACTGTTTAAGCTTATTTTTCAGCTATACTAGTGTAGACAAGAGGCCTGGAAGTCATTGTTTCCGTTTCAGTGTGAACTGAAATGTGAATTTGAACTCATAAAAGTTTCTGTTGCCTGCAGTTTACCTGTTGAGCTTTCAGGAGCTCTTTTTAAAGAATCATTATCAAAATTCACTGCTGAGAATGTGTCCTTGTGATAAGGTTTCTAAAGAAATCTCTGCCCAGCATTGTCACATGCAAATAGTTTTAGATAGATATGTTTTGGGTTTTTTTTAAAAAAAAGTTCATGCAAAGACATGTCTGTCCAGATGAAGGCTGTCACTTTTTCTTTCATGTGCAGACAAACTTTTGCAGACTTCATAAATTTCCGTTCAACTGTGTTAGCGTGAAGCTGTAAGCTGTAGCAGCTGGCCTGTAAGGGCCAGAAATGTGTGGTGGTTTTATTTATTTATTTATTTATTTATTTATTTAGTAAAATCTATGGGTAGTATTTCTTTATTTTCTTAGAGCATCTGTAGCTATGAAAGGTTACATAGACTGTTGCTGTTATCCAGGGAAATTGTTAATTATTATCTACGTATTTACACACTTTTCCTTGGTGGGAATATTCTTACATGTAATACAGGTATTTTGGGCATATTTGAGAGAGATTTAATTGTTTTCCTGCTAAATTTCTTCTGTCTTTCAGTATTTTCTTTCAGTCTCCTTTCTTCCTCTCTTGCCTGCTTCCATTTTGTGGTTAGTAGGCATGAGCCTCTATGAAGATTCCCATGAAAACAAGTTCTTAAGTCATCATCCTGGGAAAGATCTTGGTACATTGCCTTAAGTGGCTACAGCACCTGCTGACATCTGTTTAGTTCTACAAGGGTAGCAAGAACAAAAGGATTGAGGCTGAGATCAGTTTGAAGTAGATAGAAGTTGCAAGATGCTGTGCTGATTTAAACTAAAGCAAAGAACTAGATTATTCTGTGGAATTTTTAATAAAAGAACTGTTTCTATTGGTTCCATGCTTGTTTGTTTATAGTTTGCTTAAGCTTCCTCTGAGAACCATATAATGAAAAAGGCAAAATGCCAGAAACACCTTGGTGAACGTTAATGCTAATTTTTCTGCAATTGTATTTGGCTAAGCCTTCTTGCTCACTGTAACCTGCTTTTCTACTGTTTGTCTTCTGTGTCTTGCTATTGATTTTTACAAAAATTAAAGGTAATTAAACTGACTTTTTCTTCCAGTTCATAACTGGACTCAAGAGGACACTCTTCAGTGGCTGTCAGAATTTGTTGAACTGCCTCAATATGAAAAGAATTTTAGAGACAGCAATGTCAATGGAACAACACTTCCCAGGTGAGTGTTTCTTCTGGATTAGTTTCAAATAATTCCCTGTAGGTTACGTCTTTAGGTTCACACAGTTTCTCCCACATACAGACTAAAGTCAAAGTATTTGACCAAGATATGGTCAAATACAAGGAAAGAGAAGCATCTTTGCAGTTTTGAAGAGTTGGCTGCATTTTTTTCCTGCCAAAATATTTCAAAATATAAATGTTCCTTGCCACTCCTTTCATCTTAGTTTTCTTTCTTGCTGTTGAAGCTTTTATCAATGGTCACATAATTCTGTATGGTAGCAAACTTTTTTGAACAACTTCCAATTTATTGTACGGATATATATCAAAACTATCTGCAGAACCTCTTTTTTTGACAATAACTACTAAATTTGAGTATTGCATGTATTTCAGAGGGGTGGTGTCACAAGTCTGCAAATATACCATTACATTTCTCTAAAATAGAGAAATGATTTGATGTTCTTCCTTTGCCACACGCTGATATGCTTTTTTATAGCACTACTGTAATTGTATTGTATCTCTTCTCTAATTGCATAACTATAATCTATATAACTATGGGAAATGCTATTGATGTATTTCTTTCCATAGACTGGTTTTGAACATAGCTTGAGGAATAGGTAATGTTTTGTCTTATCGTTTAACAGGATAGCAGTAAATGAACATGCTTTCATGATCTCTCACTTGAAAATAATTGACCGGAGCCATAGGCAGAAGCTTCAACTTAAAGCCTTGGATGTTGTTTTATTTGGGCCTCTCACACGTTAGTAACTTCTTGGAGTTTTTTTCCTTATCTCTTATTTGTAAGAATTCAACAGAGAATTTTTTCAGTGACTTTTTTCAGGAGAGCTTATCTGTTTTGTGGATATACTGATGGATTACTTGGCATGCATTGTGGAACTGGGCAATGAATTAAAAGACATTCTCAAGATGCTGGGATCAGGACAGAGGTTCACTTTTGTCTGTAAGACTACATAGAAATTTTAGTATAACCCCACTTGACCGATGGATGTTGGTTTTTGTGTCACAAGAACTGTGCTCTAAATGTTTTTGACTGTTTAAATTACACTTGTAGCTAATGTTACATTCACTTCCCAATTAGGCTGGACAGTGTATGCTGGGATGCTGAAATGAGAACAAATCAATACCACTGTCTTTTGTGCAGACTCAAGTTTAAGTGCTGTTAAATTTAATACAGCAGTTCAACATTTGTCCCATTTTAGCATATGCAGACATTTCCTTATCACATCAACAGTGGTCTTCATGCTTACTTGTACACAGATACAGATCTGTTGTACTTTGCATGTCAGACATTCCTGAACTAGGAAGCTCTTCCAGAGCTTGGTGGTCAGTTTGGAGAGTAGTGAATGACTTTGTAAAAGTCAGGCCAGATCTGAGCTGGTCTCAGACCTGGCCTGACTGGTCTCAGCTGGCCTGACAGATCTGAGCTGGGGATTTTTAGGGAAAAGAAGCGCTTAGTGTGTTTGTGTTATACCTTTAATGTTAGCAGAAACTGTCTTTTAAAAGTTTGTTTTACAAAGGTGCAAGTGACTATAAGAGTTGTACTAACAAAGAAGTGTATGTGAATCTTGGGAAAATCCAGGTTTTGCTTTTAAAAACTGCTGCTATTAACTACTTATCCTTTTAATATCTACTTTATTTTGTACAAGTGCATTTTTAACTCAACCTAGGGTATTCCAGAGGGCGCAGACTGGGGAGAACTTAAACATAACTGAAGTTTCTACTGGCCTGATAAAGTGTAATTGAGGAAACTCTCTCTTAACTCATTTAAATAAAGATACAGGTGGAAAGATTGAGAGGTAGTTGTTGGAGATGGTTTGAGATAAGTGAACTGGAATTCTGTTTAGCATTAGGTTCTGTCACCTTCTAGGCTGTGGGGGAAAACCAAAAAAAGTCTGTAGTCTGTTTGTATCAATGAACTAGTTAATGATCATGTTATTCTCTGCACAGGTCCCCCTCACAACTGGATGAAGGATTTTATATTAACAGTTTCCATAGTTATTGGTTTTGGAGGCTGCTGGTTTGCATATACACAGAACAGAACCTCAAGAGAACATATCACAAAAATGATGAAGGACTTAGAAAGCCTCCAGACAGCAGAGCAAAGTCTTCTTGACTTGCAGGAAAGGTATAAAAACTAAAATAATTAATATTTAGTTGTCCTTTTGTTTTGAGGTTAAATACAAATACGGATCCTTTACAGTCATAAATTATTTACATTAAGCTGCCTTTGGATTTTGTTCCTTTTGCGTAGAAATTGTGATTTCAGTGACGATAGGTTTTTGGGTAGAAATTACTCCTGGATATTTTATCAAGCAATATGAACTAGGGGATGAAAGTAGAGAATAGAGGTTCAGTCTTTTTTACATAGGGATTTGGAACTCTGTACTGTTATTTTAATATAATTACAGTTTACTTTGGAGTACTTACATATATGGAAATGAGAACATTTTTCCTTTTTTTAAGCTCTTAAGATTGAAACAGACCTGGGCTAATTACTTTTGTTTGCTTATTTAGCAGTGTAAGAGTTGATAGTCTTCTCTGGTACACCTGTAGCTCAATTGTCTATAAAGATTTGTATTTTGATCTTATTACATCTTTAATGAAGGTTCACCTGAAAGTTTGCATATTTTGTGTGATGTGGACATCACACTGTGTGGTGCAGTTGCTGCTGATTCATGAAGCTTGCACAGTCTTTTATTATCACAGAATGGTTGAGGTTGGAAGGGATTTCTGGAGGTCATCTTGTCCAGCCCCACCTGCTCAAGCAGGATCATCTAGAACAGGTTGCCCAGGACCATATCCAGGCGACTTCTGAATATGTCCAAGGACGGAGACTCTACCCACCTTCCTGGGCAACCTGTGCCCAGTGCTTGGTCACCCTCATGGTGAAAATGTGTTTCCTGATGTTCAGATGGAACCTCTTGTGTTTTGGTTTGTGCCCATTGCCTCTTGCTGGACACATTTTCTTCTCCTGAGGACTACAACTTTTAACAAATATGTTGTGTATTTTCTCATATTTTTTGTTCAATTGTGAAGGCTTGAGAAGGCACAAGAAGAGAATAGAAATGTTGCTGTGGAAAAGCAAAATCTGGAGCGCAAAATGATGGATGAGATCAATGATGCAAAACGGGAAGCTCATCGCTTAAGGGAGTTGAGGGAGGGAGCTGAATGTGAGCTCAGCAGGCTCAAATATGCAGAGGAAGAGCTAGTACAGGTATCTGCAAACTGTTTATCATTTTAGTGTTGACTTTAAATTGGTCCTGGTTTTAATAGATGCTTAGGAGTGTTTAAAGCAGCATTTCTGTAATGCTAGTTTTGAATGGAAAAATTCTAAAAGCATTCAATGATTAACCATTATCTAGTAAATTAATCCTGAAATTATAAAAAAGATACATGCTTTGTTTATTAGTTTATCATAATGTTGTTGGATTCATGGAACAAAATATAGACAAAACTTTTTTCCTGTCTTGTTATCAGATGAGAGGTAGTAGCTTTGTCTCACTCTTCTGAGTAGCAATAGATTGAATTTATTGTACTAAATAAAATTACTGTCTTCCAAAAATGTTTAGGCTTCAAGTTAGGGATTATATATCATAGGAAAAAAAAATCTGAGTGGAAATTCATATGTTATATTTCAGAAATGCCTGATCTGCCTTCCTGACAGCAATTGGCACACACCAAAGCTCTGTAAAGCCTTAGTATGTTGCTGTGGGGTATAAAGCTGCTTATATTTCACTTTCTTCTGCTGACCATTCTCTGATGCTCTTGGTGACACTTTTATTTCTTTTTGATTGCTAGGTTCGCATGGCTTTAAAAAAGGCTGAGAAGGAGTTTGAGCTGAGAAGTAGTTGGTCTGTTCCTGAAGCTTTGCAGAAGTGGCTTCAGTTAACACATGAAGTTGAAGTACAGTATTACAATATCAAAAGACAGCATGCAGAAATGCAATTAGCAATTGCCAAAGATGAGGTATGAACTCTTACTCTTCAACTACTTAAAGACTTCTCTGATCTGTTGCTAGATATATAAAATAGGAAATACAAATTATTCAGATAAGCATTTGGATAGTTTTTTCTCCTCCGAGTTTTGTTTGCTACCTGGCAATATTGCTGATGTTTTGTCAACTGTGTTAAGTCTATAACTCCTAGTTTTATGCATTTCATTTTATCTTGATTTTTAGGCAGAAAAGATAAAAAAGAAGAGAAGCACTGTATTTGGAACATTACATGTTGCACACAGCTCCTCCCTGGATGAAGTGGACCATAAAATCCTTGAAGCAAAGTAAGAATATTACCAGGATGCATATTCTTTTTCTGATTATTTATTCCTGGAACAATGGAATTTTTTGACAGTTATGGAATTTAGTGTCTTAGTGTTTTTCCACTTTGAAGTAGTTTAAAATATATTAATGTCTTTGTAGTTTTGCACTGTTTAAAAGATATTAAAGTGTGAATATTTGGACAGTCCTAATGGATCTTCTGGTATGCTGGAATGACTGCACTTGTGTTGCTTTGCTTTATCATTAAGGACAGTGTATGTAATTTTAATGTGCTTTTCTTCAGGAAAGCACTCTCTGAGTTGACGACATGCTTACGAGAACGTCTTTATCGATGGCAACAGATTGAGAAGATTTGTGGTTTTCAAATAGCACACAATTCTGGGCTACCAAGCTTGACCTCCTCTCTCTACTCTGATCACAGCTGGGTAGTTATGCCTCGAGTTTCCATTCCTCCTTACCCAATTGCAGGAGGAGTTGATGACTTAGATGAAGATACTCCTCCAATAATTTCACAGTTTCATGGTAAGTGGTAAACTCAGTAAAAAGAAAGGGGAAGAGTTGTGGAGGCATAGGATTTTAAAGTCAGGTGGGAGAAGAGTGCTGAAATCAAACAGGTTTGATTGGATCAAAGTCAAAAGGACAAAAATTCTATCTAGCATTTTAGATGCAACTTTTGGGGCTTGCATAAACTGAAAACTGAGTTTTGCAATAAAGATAACATGAAGAAAAAGCCTTTATTCTATTTCAGTGGAGGAGTGGAGCACAAATCCAGCTAAGGTTTTGAAAGTCTGCTTATCATGCTTGGATTGCCATTTAGACAAAAATTTATAATGAGTAAAGCTGAATTTCTGGTAGCACATTTATTCTTTCGGATGGAAGGGGTGGAGTTTGTCCAGAGTCCCTTGAGCTACTAGGAAAATCACACCCTTTGAGAGGCCACATGCTGCAGAGCTTTCCAGACATTCTTTAATGGCTGGAACAAAATCCTGTTGTTGTCCAAGGGAAGCTTTCAGGCAGAATGTTTGTGTTTGGATACAGTGGGTTGTTTGAGTGTGAGGCAGAGACGCCAAGTACTGGAGGGAGGGAAATCCAGCTTTGGTTAAACTATGATCAAACTGTGTACACTGGGGATTCAGACCACCCTTGTATCTTGAGTCATTACATCAATACAAGAGCCTGTTTCATGGAAGTTGTGATTAACTGGACTCTAGAGGCAAATCAAAAAGATGAGGTCCCATGTAGCTCTTCAAACAAGCAATATCAAGCTGAGGAATGAGTAGGGAAGAAAACTTTCATATGTGTGCATTTTTCTTCCAGGGCTGGGATTCTCAGAAGAATTTAGAACTGTATTTTAAAATAGCATAAGGAGAATGGTCACCAGTTTGCTGGCTTCATTTAGTGTGCCTTGGGCACACATATTTCTTCTGGATATACCAGCTTTTTTTCTACATGCCACATTAGAGAAGTTCATTAATCCCCTTGCAACACTACTTACTGCAAGTTCTGATCACTTTTAAAGAATGCTGTCTCTCTAGTTGTCTTCACTGTGAAAGCTTTGATTTAAACCTTAGCAATACATTTCTTGGATGGCCCAGTAAAATATGGATGCCTAGAGTTTAACTTCCAAGTCTGTATGATGAAACCTGTGGTCTGATTAAAAAACTAAGAGCTCCATTTATTATCATCACTTTTCAGATGGTCTAAAATGACAAATCACTTAGATATGTATATAAGACTTCAGAATTGTGATTTTGTTTGTTTTTTTTTTTTTTTTTTTAAGTCACTCTTCTTGTTCAGGTCTTGCATAGATGTGAAACCAGAGAGTAAAATGCAGTTAGTTCAGAGGAACTATGATTAGAGAAGGACTGTATAGTTTGTAAGAGCACACTTAATTGAAACTTTACTGTATGCTTTAGGAATTATGGGGGTTTTTTGTCATTAAAGTTCAGTTCATTTGGAAGTATTTAGCTAGTGGATGTTGTGTGCATTGTGCAGACAGGTCAGTTAGGAGAAAGACTGTTTCAGTCTCTGGACCTAAACTGAACTGTCTGGGCTGTTACCTTGACTCAGAACACTTTGATCTCTTAGGATTGGCAAAATTTGAAGTCTGACAGACAGGCTGCTTTGTGCTGCAGCAATTGCGAGGATGGGCTGAAACAGCGTGAAGTGATAGATCTGTTTAATTGGTTCTGAGCTGAAGAATAAAAGGGGATAAATAAAAAAAAATAGATGTATGAGACTGGAACAAAATTATTACAGGAAGGTGATAGAGAAACTTCTACTTTTCCATTGACTGATTAGGATTCAACTGATTCCTTGATTTAATGACTTTTAATTTGTACCAGAAAATTTTAGATGTTAAGTTATCCTAGCTGAATCTTTCATAGTCCCGTACCTGTAAGGAACAAAAATGCTTGTAACTTCTCTCAAAATTCACTGATAGTGCAGTCTTTTTTACACCAGCGATAGGGTGGCATCTGATTTACCTGGACACATACTACAAATTTTGTAAAGACATTCTTGTTCTCATCTTAGTTAACTTTTTTTTTTAGGAATATTTTTGTAATGTAAGCTTATTTTTGAGCTGCCAACACCTGCTTTTCAGGTCAGTAGGGAGTTCATCAAAAGTAAAATCAAAGGTATGAGTTACATGACAGCTGTCATGTTAGCAACATGTAAGCCTTTATTTTCTGCTCAGCCCAGCAGGAAACAAAGTCTAAGTGTTGGTGAAGGCGCAGCTACTTGCTGTTTTGTGGAAGTTGTGATTTCCTGCACTAAAAGCAGAATGCAACTCAACCTTTTCTGAGATTCCAGGAAGGGAAACTGTAGTTTACCTGATGCTAAACTGTCATCTCAAAAAATAAAATGCATTTTGTCAGACTAGACATCCTTGTCTACAAAAATAATTGAATTGTTTTTAGTGTGTTGTGTTTGGTAAACATTTTGAACATCAATAAGGGTATGGTCTGTCTTACCTAAGCAGTGATGCATTCTGTGGGAAAGTTTGAGGAAGGGTATGAGGAATCCTGAGGCTCATAACACCTAGCCTGAAAACAGGTCTGGAGATTTATTTCCATGGAAGTATTGCTGCCTAATCATCTCATCTTTTGAAGGACGAATTGGATTAGGAACGTTGTAGTTTGTTGCTTCATGTTAGATACTTTCCTGGTCAGGTCTTGTGTTGCCATCTCCACCCATTATTAGTATTTTTGTTTACAGAAGTTCATAGTTAACCTGACAAAAGAAAGTGTTATCAAATAGGAAATTCTTGAGCTTAGAGTGAGGTTGAATTATATATTTTCTGTCATGTTATATAAATGAAATTGGTCTTTCATGTCTAACATAACTTTCAACTGATACAGTGCATTTCAGTTGGCTGTTTGGTTAGGTACACCTACATTGCAAAACTTTTACATATTCTTTCAAGCTCCAAATCACCACACAAGTAAAATACAGGATATTGTGTAACATACTAATTTCAACACTGCTATTTTTAGTTTATAAAAGGCTCGGGCGTTTCAGTAGAATCTTTCTCTTTGTTCTCAAGAGAGCATAGTGAGCCAGAGCTTTGTTGCACGTGGTCGGAGTAATATTTGGCAGGCACAAAACTGCTGCAGTTGCATCTTGGTTAGTTGCTTCATCTAACTGTAGAATGTGTAAGGTGATGCCAGTCTTTCTTCCCTCTAAACAGTCAAGCAATGTCAAGGTTGTTCAGAATCATTGTGGCTGAAGCAGATACCTGCTATTTAGTCTTCAGAGTAGATACTGTTAACATCAATGTCACTTGGAGGGTTTTGGTTTGCTTTTTCTTTGCCTCAGGGTCCATTGTAAAACCTCCCAGCACACTGGCAAGAAGCAGTAGCTTGTGTCGATCAAGACGCAATGTTGTGCCATCATCTCCACAGTCTCAGCATGCTTTGCACTCCCCTGACCCTGACATCCTTTCTGTGTCGAGCTGCCCAGCTCTTTATCGAACTGAAGAGGAGGAGGAAGCCATTTACTTCTCTGCTGATAAACAATGGTACGGAGATTAGCAAAGAACACTTGGAACTCTGATAGGATTATTTGAGACTAACAGTTTAAAATTAGAAGTTGAACCAATCTAAAAGTTAACTTAATCTGTAGGGTGGTATAAATTAATGTAGTCCACATGGAACAGAGAGAGTTTTTGTCTGGTATGTGTATGTAAATAGCTAGCATGTCATATACAGTTAAGTAATGTTACAATCCAGGGTGCGCTGAACTAACCCTGATTCTCCATTACAATATGTTACTGGCTTTTACATCTGAAACTAGGATCAAAAGCAATGTCAGCTACTGGGCGAAGAGAAGATGGATGGTAACACAATTCTTACAGCATGTTGAGCGTGTACCTACTCTTGTTACATGGCCTCATAGGAAAAGGTTAAATTCCTTTTGGAAGGAGCAAATGAGCTTGTTGAAAGGTAGGGACACTTGTCCTGAAGAAACTTTTTGTATATGATAGGCTTAAATCTCCTTCTTTCATTTCATAACTTTTCTGACTTCATATGCCAGGAAGTTTTTGTTCTTTGAAGTGAGATACAAATGACTGATTCTGGGCAGATGCTGCTGCCCACAAAAAAAAGATTGCACAAATTAATTATCTTAAATTTAGATAATAAAATGATGTAATGCAAGTTTTAAGTTAACATGTTTAACTTAATGTTTCCATTAATTAACTACTACGGAAAAGTGTGGGTGGTGCTTTTAGATTAACATTATTGATTCTAACTTAATTTCCTTTTTAACTGCATGAAGGAAATAGTAGTTTCATTATGTTTTCTCCTCTCTTTGCTCTGACTCAGGGAAGTACAGGAAACAGGTTCAGAATGCGACTCCTTAAATTCATCTACTGGAAGGAAGCAGTCTCCTCCAGCAAGTCTTGAGATGTACCACACACTTTCTCCTCAGAAAGTATCCCCGGAAGAATTCTCACTGGAGGAATCGTCTACGGGAGACTCCTCTTCTCTAACTGCAGATATTTCTAGGGGTTCTCCTGACTGTGTAGGCATGGCAGAAACTAAAAGCATGATCTTTAGTCCTGCAAGCAAAGTTTATAATGGAATCCTGGAGAAGTCCTGCAGCATGAACCAGCTTTCAACTGGGATCCCATTTCCAAAGCCTCGGCACACCTCATGTTCTTCGGCCAGCAGTGATAGTAAACCCTACCATGAAGCTGCTTCTGTCCCTAGGATAAGTAGCATCCCACAGGACCTGTACCAAAATGGTGAAAAAAACAAAAAGCCATCGAAAATTAAAAGCCTCTTTAAGAAGAAGTGTAAGTGAGGTGGGCAGAAGAAACCTAGAGTAATGTTATAAGAACTCTATTTTTTAAATCTTTAGGAATGTAATTCCATTTGAGCATTCCAGACTGGGTGCCCTGATGGAATGCTCTGTAGGTCAACTATATTTAACTGACTGTACCGTCAAAGGTCATGCCAGCTGTCAATGAGAAATCATTAAAAAGTTCAGACAGTTTACATTAATTTCTGCCTATTTATTTCCTTTTTTTAGTTTGTCTTTTTTAGTGGTTGGTTTTTTGTTTCGTTTTTTTGTTTATGCATAAACCATTTTTAAGCCACTTTGGACTTCTAAGCTTTAATAGACTAGTAAGCCTTTCTGGGCTTGCCAAAGTTTCTTGTTTACTGGAGCATCTTCCTATCTTTCCATAGAGCTAGGACATTTATCTTCTGGACTTTAAGAAAAATAAAAGAAGTAGAACTAATTGAATTGCACTACTGTTTTACAGACTGGAAAAGTCTCTCTGCAAGTGAAACCGAAAGACTCGTATTTGACTGAGAAGATGAATCTTTTCACTTTTAGATCTTTTGGGGTTTTTAAGTAGAACTTAGGATTTCTAATTGACTTGATTTCTGGAAATGGAAATGCCATGCTTTTATTATGGGAAGCTTTGTTAGATGCATTTACTATTAGAATGGTTCAAGTCCTGCTGTAACGATCATGTTTTTCCCAGGACTTTCACTGTGATTTTACTTCACTGCAGGCTGTGTGACAAAAGTAATTTAACAAGAGAAGAGGCTCTTGATTCCTTATGCAAGTGATGGATATGAAACTTGACTGAGAACTGAAAATATTCACCCTCTTAAAATGAGGAGGGGGAATAGTAGCTTTTGTTTACAGACTGACAGACAATGGACATTTGGTTTGTGGAAACTTGTACTGTGGTAAAGATAATAAATTGGAAACATTATTGTGCTTGGGAATGTTCCAATTTTAGCTGATGCTTGTTTCAGACATTTTTCAGAGGTCCTGTTAATTGAAAGTTGTTGTAGGCTACATTGCTTATGCTTACTGCTATGTATAAGTTATTATATTTTTTGGATTAGCTATTAATGTCTTAATGTCCTCCTTTTGTAAGATTTCATACACTTTATTTTTGTATAGTTTGAAGATTTAGCTGTTCAGACATGTCTGAAGTAAATGGTATAATTTTATAATGCATACTGTTATACTAACTCATAATTTTAGATATAAAGATAGATATAAAGTTGAGACTCCACATGCTTCAGATAAAAGCAATTTTTATGTCAAGCTTTTATAGAGAGAGGTGAAATTACTACAAGGTAACAAGGAAGCCTTAGGGCAACAGTAGCTTGTTGTTCAAAAACATCTTTTTACTTTTTTTAAACAGTTGGAGACAACAAACATACTGCTTGAGCAACAGTGCCTTTTATTCAGTTTGTCTGAAAGTATTAATACTGAGCAGGAATTTCTTTTGAGATACATTCCAGAGAAATGCTTCCTGCTCTAGTGAATGCAAGCAATTTACCCAATGATGACTAAATAGTTTCAGCTCTTCCATAGGGGTATTTTAGTTGCCTTGGTAACAGGTGCCATTGCCAGGAACCTGTGATTAGGGGCTCACTCCTTGCCAATACGTACATGCTGTACTGTATGAAAGAATCAATTCACTGACTGCCTAAATTTTTTTTTCTAGTAAAGAGCCTTCAAAACCTGTAACTAATTGAAATCAAGTAATATGTTTTTTTTCTGTCACTTTATATTTAGGTTCCACTGTAGATAACTGATGTGTTAGTTCTGTCCTCAAGAAGTGGTGGTGATGTTAACAGGAGCATTTCCTGTGGGTAGTGAAACGGTTAGAAGAGAAGGGTTAGAAAACAGGATGGAGACCCTACTTGTGCAAGTACCTTGAAAGTCATAGTACATTGATTAACTCCCTGAGAGAACAGAAGGAATCCAGAGTTTTACTGTCTCACAAAGAATGATTGTGTGTCATCTACACAGAAAAGCATGGCAGGAATCAACTGTTTGGTAAAATTTAGAGAAGAGAAAAAGTGGTGGAACAGAAAATAATGTGAACGTGATATTGTTCTGTGATTCTCTGAATCGTGCAGCTATAGCTGTGAAATGAGTCCCCACAAGGTAACAATGGTCTCCTTGAAAAAAGATTGTACACTCTGTACATGGTAGACAAAAAAAGCAGTGATGCAAAAAGACTTGTGCCAGAGAACCACCTCAATGCTGAGCTTTCAGATTTGTAGTTAAAAGCCTGACGATGTACTTGAACATGTACAAAGGGGAAAAACACATAAAAGTAGGGAACTTTTATTTCGCTTCCCAAACAGCATGAGAAGACTACTACCAGAAAAATGTTCAATTTTGATCTCTGCACTTGAGAAGGCTATAGCAATAATTGAGTTTAAAGTATGATCTGGGTTGGGATAGTAGATATTGCAGTGTGAGGTTTGAGGAATTCTGTCACTATCATTACCAAAGAAGACAAAGCTGCATTTTAATACTAGAGAGTAAATACACATAGGGAAAAATATCTGGTACTGAGGAGTGGAAGTATAGCACTTCTTAACCCTGACATCAAAGTCAGGCAAGCTCAAATACTGAGAAGCCAAGACAGACAAATTCAGTTTTCTGTAGTAACTATAACTAAAAATTGAAATAGAGATGTTCTTCATTGGCTGTGAGTTCTTTAAATATTAAATATCTTTTTATAATACACAATTTAGCTGTCTTCTGGGAAAATGTTGTGGCATTGTACAAACGAATCAGATGAGATTATCATAGTGATAGATTTTGGCTTCCAAATAGCAAACCTTTGGAGCACAGACTGCTCTTAACACTCAGTTTATCAACAGCTGTCCTGTAACTTTATAGCTGCTACTTAATAAATACTATGGAACTAAAAGTTTAGATTAATATGATCAGAAGTGGTGAGTATTGTATGTTGGAACACAAACTGTAATTTTAAGTTCATAAGTTGTGAGGTATTTTAAAAATTATTCTAATAGATCCCTTGCACAGTTCCCCACCTAAATTTGTCCACAATCTAAATGACTCACGTTGCTTCTACTGTGGCCACTGTAGAAATAGTCATCTTGAAACTGTTAGCATCCTTTTGCTAAGGTACCTCAAGAGTAATGACTTTTAAGGTAGATCCTTGTTGTCAAACATCAAATCCAGTCTTAATGTTGAAGTACCTGGCATATGTCAACATCTGAGAAGTGAGTCAGTATGCTTTAAAAGGTCCTCCATTTTTCCTCTGTTTGCTTAATGGTGTAACTTGAACTGGCTGACAGTGAGTCCAGCCAGCATTCCAACTGCTAGAATTTCTCTAAGACATGTCAGTCATTCAAAACAATCATCTAATGTCATCATCCTTAAATGACTGAGGACTTCCTAAGCTCTAAGCTCAGAATGGTTGTGATCGGACTATTTTTTTTTTTTGAGCTTTTACAGTTGAAATCCATGTTCTTCTTGAAATTCTGCAGTGTTTTTTCAGAAGATGAGGATCTTTGCATTCTTAAACATTTTTATTAGAGTCCTTTGTCAGGAAAGTGGCCCCTTTGTGGAAACTGCCTAAATGGCTTCTCCCTGAAGAGATTACCATTTAAGTCTTTTACCTGTAAAAGGATGAAGTGTTAAGAGTGTGGTTCTATATAAAAAAGAAAAAACCCTCAATTCTTCTAAAACTGAACAGACCCATACATTTCCACAATTCGTACTAAAAATTTGTGACACTTCTTTGCTAACAGTGTAAAAATTTTAGGAAAGGCTTTTCTGGTTGCCACGAGGAGTACTTTTGACCATCTTATGGTGGACTTTGAAATTAAAACAGTTTATTCTTTTTCCCTGTGCAGTGATGGAATTTAAAATTGCTCATTGGCAGTTACAGGCATATGTCAGCTTTTCTTGCCCTGCTTCACTGGTACCTAAGTAGCAGATTACCCTCTGTTTTCTGATGGACAGTTTGGTGAAAGAGGGAAGATTCTCTATCATAGTCAAGGTAATAATGTTATAGTAAGAATACAATTCCTCATTTGGAAGCCTGGAAGATAGGGAAGCCAAGAATACTTGACTTCAGTTTTCTTATGATGTTTATGGATGCCAGCTTGAATTAGGCATTAACTTACAACTGATTGAAAGCCTAAAAAGAGAAAATTTAATTAGAAATTAAAGCTTTCCAGATTTTGCCCTTTTGCTTCCTAATATATGGGATAATAGCATGCACAGGAGAGAGATGAGCTCTAATTAGCATTTCTCATACCACAAGCTTTTGCAGCTTCAGGATAGTTTCATTCCATTTCAAAGATACATAGTTGGAGAGGGATTACTACCTTAAATTTATAATGTATGCAAAGAAGCATTTATTTTTCATTTACTTACAGGCAGGGGAGAAGAATGTAAATAAACAGAATGCTTAACTTGGGGGTGGGGGGGGGGGGGGGGGAATTAAAGCCAAATAGAGGAATTACTGGTTCTTGGACCTCTTTACTATGTGCTTATCTCCTTGTACAATATGTTAAGTGGGTTAACGTGGTTTTCTAATCTGTTCCAGTTGCACTGACTAAAGTGATGGATTACTATCTCATGTTTGAAACGCTGCTTGCTCAGAATTACTCTAGGCATTTTAATCCTGGATGTTGCATCTTCATTGAATAATGGTTAAGTCTACTAAGGCTGTTTGATTCCAAGTGCTGGCAAACTTTCCTACTAGTGGCTTAAACACTTATGTTGGTGTAACCAATAACCAAAAAAGGCTTTTGACAGTAGAGTCTGACTGCCTGACAGCATGTAAATGTTTAGGTAACCATTCTTTGGGGCTTCAGTAGCAGTTCAACACTGTTGTACACGTTTTCAACAGATAGCTTTCCCTTCCAGCCCTGTAGAGATGGTGCTGATCTGAAGCTCCACTTGGTCCTCTCTAGCATAAACAGAATGCACAGATTCATGCAAATTGTAACAATATTAACCTTTAAACTGTTATTCCCAGTTGCTCTTGCATCTGATATTACTTAAACAAGATGGCAGTACTTATCAGTCCACTTCAGCCCTTCAGAAATAAAACAGATTTGTGTTACTTTTTTTTCTCTACAAGTTTGAATCCCAAGTTTACCAAATTGCTTGCATGTTCTGTGTATTTAGTGCTTCTCTGAAATGCAAGTGAGAAAGCTGTTCTCTGCTTAAATGCTAAGAAAAACACATTTCAACAGGGTAAGAAGAAATTCCTCTTGCTCATTGCAGAGGATGAAAAAGAGTTCAGAGGTATTTCATCTGCTCCTAAGTCAGAAGACTTGCAACAAATATAAGTTGTAAGCATTGTATAATGCTTACAACTTATATTGCTGGAGATGAGAGGTACATTCAGTCTCAAAGCTGTCAGTAACTCTTTATCCAAGAAAAAAAAAGCAACCTTTCTTCTTTAGATGTACTCTGCAGGGCATTAGCTTAATATTTTTGTTCTGGCTTTGACCCCGCATTAAATTTGGTAGTTACAGCACTAACTTGTGTGATTGCCAGACCTTGGAGCAGTTTCAGATAATGATTTCAGTAGCGTGTCTTAAAGTCAGTGTTGGTTTAATATGTACTAAAGGCATCAGAATCAAGACTTTCTCCTTTACATTCCTTTTATTTTAATTCAACTCAGTTCTTTGTGATCCCTCTACTATTACAAAAATAAAAGGTACTGATAATTGATTGATGTTCATGTTTAGAATACAGTGTTTTTTTCACCTGAGAATTACTAATACATAAGTGGTAGATATTTGCTTTTTAAAGACTAGATCATGGTTGGATATTGTTGCAAAAACACTGTTGTACTTCAGTTGAACTAGGTACAGCATTGACTGGTGCAATTTGTGTATGGGTGGTAAAGTTATCCTTCTAAATTCTCTTTTGTTTTTTTATTTGTATCTTAACTTGATGCTGCACAATTATTTTCAGACTTGAATTCATTTAAATTTAAGGACACAGTCAGTCTTCAGCACACAGTCAGTCTTCAGTTGTCAGCCATCAGTCCATTCTTACTGAAATGAATTAAAATCTTTGTACTAGCTTGTTAGGTGGTAGAATGGAAGTCTTTGAGAAGAAGGCAGAGAACTTCTGAAGGGAACCAGGTAACCTGTGTTCCTTATCAGCTTTCAAATCCATCTCCCAGTAAGATCGAGTCTCCCCAGGGGAATGTAGATGTACTTACTGCTTGGAACTTTGTAGTTAATTATATTTGGCTATCTAATTCTAATAACTTGCATGTTTGCTGTGCTTGCTTGCTTTTCAATAGCTGACAAAAGCTATAGGAGATCTTGGGGGTTTGTTTGAAAAAAATTACTGTTTAAAAAAACCAAAAAACAACTGGTAAGGGAAATGTCAGGCTATGAACTGACTGGAACCAACAAAGATCCCAGCTTTTTGTCTACAAGAATTGTTTAAATAGTTCTTAATGAAGTGAATTGGGTAGCATGTGTATTTTCACATTGCTCTCCTCCAAGCAACAAAAATAATTAAAATACCCTACATTTCAGCAAGGCTATTTGGGAGATGTCTCGCCCTGTTTTTATTTTTAATTTAAATAACATTGAGTTGTAGTAAGTGTTCAGCATATTAATGCCTGACTTAAAGATTAGCAAAATTTTAATGACTTGCATTGTTTTAATTGCAGCTTTATAAAAATGTAGATATTTGCATAAAGCCTGTCATTGGATCTAGGTGTATTTCAGTGACATAGCAAGAAGAGGAAAGACAAGTAAATATGTGCACAAGTTAAATCTTTCTTAAGACGGTTTACTGTTCTGGGAAGAGATGTTGTCCTCCATGCAGATTCTGCTCTTCCTCTGTTTGCCTTTAGCTTCTGTTTGTTTTCATTAGTTGAACTAAAATAAGAAACAAAGCCCTCAGACTGACTAGTTTCTGTCTCTCTAATATATACACACTGTACTTGCTTTTGACCTCATCTACTGCATGTTGTTAATGCTGTACACAAATGCAGTTGGAGTATTTCTTTGGTGTTGTACAGCATGATGCATTTCATTCCCCTTTCTAGTTTACCTCCCATTTGCTATATATTGCTTTACAACTGGAAAAACCTGAGTTTTTGGGAATTGAGTCTGTTTGCATATAATTTTTTTTATTTTATTTTATTTTTCCCCTGTGAGTCTTATGAGAAATGTCCTGCTTGGAGAGTCTCAGACAGTATTTTCCTGTGTTTATTCATGTTACTTTTCTTTATTTTATAAGTGGATATTGATTTCTGATGTGTTGTTACACTTAATGTTGAATAAATTTGACTTCCATTTTGAAAAGTAAAACTGTGTTAGTGGAAATGTTATGTAATGTTTATTCGTCTTAGACTGTTCCCAGGGTATATAAACTTTGCTTATTTATTTATTTATTTTTTAAACTTGAGATGAATTTTCTTTGTTCTGCTTAGGATTCTGGCTAATATTTCTTTGCTTCATGCTATTATTAAAGCTTGACAGCAATATTACTGGGAAGGGAAATGTGGAGACAGTTTTGTTTGGCAGCTAGAATGCTACAGTTAGGCTTGGAAATCCTGAGTCTTACTGCTTTTGCTTGAAAAAACCTTTCTGAGTTTAAATTGCTTCATATTTTGAAGATCTGAGATTTTGTGTTTTTACTTCCAAACAAGGTGAAAAGCCTTTCTAAGTGACTGTTGGAATAATGCATTGCCTTGTGATTTTGAGCATGAGGATTAGTTTGAGAACATGTGGCTCTCTACCAAAAAGAAAAAAAAAAAAAAAATTCTTGCTGTTGTTTAATATTCTTTTTAACTTGTGGTAACTCTGAAGGGAGAAGGGAGAAACGCTATCTACGCATCAAGATTAGATTTTTAAAAGTTGCTTCTCTTGTAACCAAAAGCCCCACCTAATGCAGAGGGGACAAGATTGCAATGAGATAAATGAGTGGGTGACAATACAGGTGTGGACCACGGGATCAATGTGAACTGTGTTTAGAAAACTTAAGAATGCCAAATAAACTAGTTACTTCTTCCTCGATACAAATAGTATATTGGTAATTGGATCTGTATATGAATTATTTTCAGTTGTAGTTGTTTAATACAGCCCTCTTCAGAAGCAATAACTTGATGTTTGTTGGCCACTGGTTTCACTTCAGCTTGTCCTTAGTGATTAAAGAGCGTTGACTGTTTATCAATGGCAAAAGCGCATAGGCTGGCAAAGCCTAAATCAGCTTTGCATCTTCAGAGAGCTAAATACCTTTCTGTTGGGGACCTACTATTAATTTCTCATGCAAATTTTGATTGAGCTATTATATCATAGTTTATAAGAAATGTCTTATTTTACTGCAAGATTTGGCACTCAAGCAAGTGGAACACAGAGCATTCTAATCCCATGAGATATTACTGAGCTTTGGTTAAATAACAGCTTCAGCAAGCTGATATTCAGTCACTGAAGTCAGCTTGGAGGTTTTTGTTTTGTTTTGTTTTCCCCTAAATTAACTGCTTTTTATTACTATTGAATTAAAGTACATTTCCTTACCCTGCCAAATTTGAGCTTTTAAACTGACAGTTTTACCAAGTCCACTGAATGATGGCATTGCTTGTGAAATTCTATAGCATCCTTGTTGCCCTTGGTGAGACGGAGAAAGTGGAATAGGGTTGAAATGGGACAGCTAATTGCTTGTAAGGTTCTTTGGGAATTAAGCTCTTCCTAGGGATAGAGTGCTCCTGGCTAATGCGGTTCTGGGTCAATTTCATAAAAGTCTCCCATACAACCTGTTCTTTTTGAGTGCCTTATAAGGATGTGCTAAGTGCCTGCTAATGTAGCTGTACAGCAGAAAATATTTCTTTATTCGAGGAATTTATCTGTATTTGAAGTATAGTTTAGCTGTTTCCTATCAACTTGATGCTGCAGTACCTCTCTTCTTCGATCCTGTTTCTCTTCTACTTCTGTACTTAAAATTACTCATGAATCTGAAATAAAATTATAGTTAAGTTCTGAAGGCCAGGGTTTGTCTGTATTCTAAGAGGTCTTATCTTTCAGCTAGTGGCTGGAAAGTAGTAGTATTCTGGAAGTAATTTCTGAACCTCATGCTAGATTTCCATTTGTTCTACTTAGCATCTTATAAAGCTATTAATTCTCCAGTTTTTCTCATTGGTTTTGTACAGGGGAGGCTTAGCAATAGGAGAATATTCCAGAAATCGTAAGTCACAATTACAGGGTCACAAAATTGGTAAAGGGTTTAGAGGAGAAACCATATGATGAGAGGCTGAAGTCGCTTGATTTGTTCAGCCTGGAGAAGAGGAGACTGAGAGGAGACCTCATTGCAATCTATAACTTCCTCACAAGGGGATGAGAAGGGGCAGTGCTGATCTCTTCTCTCTGGTGACCAGAGGAAATGGCAGGAAGATGTGCCAGGGGAGGTTTAGGTTGGACATTAGGAAAAGGTTCTTTACCCAGAGGGTGGTGGAGCACTGGAAAACGCTCTCCAGGGAGGTGGTCATGGCACCAAGCCTGACAATATTCAAGAATCACTTGGACAACACCCTCAGACACATGGTCTGAATCTTGGGATTGTCCTGTGCTAGGACGAGAGTTGGACTTGATGATCCTTGTGGGTCCGTTCCGACTCACGACATTCTATGAGTCTGCAGCAAGTGGGTGAAGGGACCTGAATACATGTGTGAGTGAAGAAAGGGTCTGGGGGCACAGGAGAAAGAGTATTTGTGTGTACTCTGAAATGCAGGAGTCTGGAGGGTTAATTGGAAAGATGAGGTGTATATCATAGAAT
>NW_010330354.1:0-1328 GCF_000700745.2 Antrostomus carolinensis
CCCAGCCAAGGCAAATGTTGTCAGTGAAAGCCTGGAGAGAATAACCTTCCCCAGCCAAGGACAAAGCTATTGACGAAGGGAGTGGAATAACAGAGCCCGATCATTGCACCCCCTTGTTTTGGTTTCCCCAGTAATGATCTGGGGGGATTTGGCTTGGAGAGAGATGAAGTTATTGAAAAGAAAAGAAAAAAGAGGAGTTACTGGTTGAGAACTGGAACTGGAGTGTTTGATGGGCTGGAGGTGCCCAGCCCAGCCACGTCTGTCCCCCCAGCCCACGGGACGCGCCCGGCGCTATCGCCCGGTGGCATTTAATCAGCTTTTATTATATAGAACATGTAATCAGATTCCAGGAATAACTACAGATAAGGTGGTGGCACAATCCCAATTTCCTTCTCCTCGTCTCCTCCGAAAGCATTGGAGAGGCTCTCCAACCCCCCCCAGCCATATAAACCCCTCATTTTCCAGTGGGGAAACTGAGGCACGGCCACGATCATAGAATCATAGAATGGTTTGGGTTGGAAGGGACCTTAAAGCTCGTCCAGTCCCAACCCCCCTGCCAGCAGCAGGGACACCTTCCACTAGACCAGGTTGCTCAAAGCCTCATCCAGCCTGGCCTTCAACACTTCCAGGGAGGAGCAGCCACAGCTTCTCTGACCAACCTGTTCCAGTGTCTGACCACCCTCACAGTGAAGAATTTCTTCCTAATATCTCATCTAAACCTCCCCTCTTTCAGCTTAAACCCATTTCCCCTTGTTTTGTCATTAACTGCCCTTAGGAAAAGTCCTTCCCCAGCTTCCTTGTAGGCGATGTGACTTGTGCTCAAGCCACGACGGGTGGGCACCTCCAGTGGGGTTTTGTTGCTTTCTCATTTCAGAGAAAAATGGAAAAAAAAAACCCAAAAAACTATTTTTTTTAAATTCTTTAGCTGCCACGGAGGGAGAAGAAGGGCTGGGAGATGCTGACTGTCCAGGATTGCCACAAAGCCCGACTGTGGGGAGAGGATGGGACACGAGGGGCAGCCGTTCTCTGCAGGGATTACTGAGCTGGGCTTTGGGCCACGTCGTAAAATACAAACAAAATCTCTTAGTTATGATATTAAACTTCTCACTGTTTTGACTGTAACTTCTGCTGGGAATGGGAAAGACTCAGAGCATGAGATAAGGCCTGAAAAATTTTAGTCAAATAAACCCAAATTTGGCGCAGAGGGGGTTTCCCACCCCTCCTTTTTCTTTTTTTCTCCCTGGAAAACACACTCATTCCCAGCTCATTCTGGGAATGCTGGGTCAGGAACAGCGTTGCTTTGGCATTTGGGGGGTTTTTTTGAGGGG
>NW_010330355.1:0-1970 GCF_000700745.2 Antrostomus carolinensis
TTCCAACTCACAACATTCTGTGATTCTACGTGTGTGCTGCTGCCCGATGGACAGACTCAGAAGCTTGTGCCTACATGCCAAAATCAGAAAAGACTTGTCCTCAGGTACTGGTCCTGGGGTTCTTCCCAACCTGGAGGGTCCTTCTGCCTCCAGTGCTGCTGTGATCCAAGTGCCCACAGCAACAACCCTATAGCCATGGGGTTTTCTGTAGTTTCTATACTGCCCTCCATACGTGGATGTTAATAGATGGGAACAGAGAAGCCAGGGATTTTCTGAGCACAGTGCTGCTTGGCTAGAGCTGGAGATGCAGCACGCAGGCAAGGGCTGCCTGCAGCCTCCTCTGCCCCTGCAGCCACCACGGTGACCCCGCTCTGCTCCTCGCTCGGCAGCTGCTATCTTTGGATCTCGGCAGCTTTGCTACCCTGCGGCCGCCTCCTGTTCCCAGCACTACTCCTGTTTCTGCTGATCCTGTTCTTTCTGTTCCTGGTATATTTCTGTCGTTGGCTCTATGAGTGGGTGAGTTGTGCTGTTTGTTGCATTAACACAAGGAGAGGAGGGAGAAGCTGCCGGGCTGAGCTCTTCAGCAGTGCAGGGACTCCTGTGGACTTGCCCTGAGAGATGCTCTATCTCTCTCTCTTGCTTTCTCAGCTCTGAAACAAACAGATTATCACACAATCACCCCGTCTGTGCTGGAACAAGAATAGTTGAGTTACATTTCTGAAGTGACTTCAGTGAGAGGGAAAGTGTTAACTGACCCTAGAGCTGGCAAACCTTGTCCAGCAATGCAGTGTACTGCAGCCATGCTGCAGGAGTACTGGACACCAACATATACCTGTGTCTACATGACATGTTCCAAAGAATATATAGTCACAGAAAGTATGTCTCTGTTCATCTTGCTCATGAAGAACTTTCTCTTTTTTTTAAAGGCCCAGCCTTTGGAAATGTGACTTCATATGAATACCAGATTTTTATCTTAATTTCCTCTTTCATCCAAGTGAAGTTTTTGTTTTGCTTTGTTTTTTGTTTTAGTTTTTTGCTAATTTGTTTTATGATTTCTGGACACTGAGGGTAGGTAGATGCTACGTGGGATCTTTCCCCTTGGCTGGTGGCTCATATATATCCTCCGTTAGCCCATGTGGCAACAGCGGCTGCTGTGCTGCATTCAGATGATTCCTCTTGGTCTGTGAGCATCAAGGTGCTCAGCTCACCCTTCTGGTGCTGTCAATGCCACACAGCAAGGAACAAAGTGAGCAGTGATGAAAGCAGGATAGATCACTGAGTTTTATTCAAAGAGGCTATTTGAAAGCTTACCTTAAATATTTTCTGCTGAGATAAGAGTGGGAGACACCTGGAAGAGAGTAGCAGGGACTTGGCATACCTGGCAGCTGACCTTATTTTCACCATGTCACTGACCTTGGAAACTTTAAGCATGAAAGACAATGGATCTTGTAAAGACTTGTGGTGTCTGAGGAGCAGACTCTGCCTTGGAAAGGCTCAGGTAGGTCTTCTCCCTTCACATCTCCTGCCATCGGCTGAGTCTGAAAACGTTTGTGTTCTCCTAATTGTCATGTCAACTAATATAGAAATAATAGTGAAGAGGCGTCGGTGGGATTTGGTGCTTGTGTTTGCCAAGCAAAAGGAACTCAGGGCATCAAACTTCAGAGCTGAGTCTTTTTTTAGAGAACAAGAAATAACAGAGTAAGGTGGAGAGCTGATCTGCAGTATGGCTTGAGTCTTACATCCATGCCACTGCTCTGGTTTCAGTGCTGAATCAAAATCAGAAACCATGATTGAGATTTGGGGCTTTTTCTTCTCTTTCCCTCAAAAAACATTCAGAAAGACAGCACCAAATGTACCTCATTAATGCCACTAATAACCTGCAAAACCAAATTCAGAGGAGTCAATGATCAGCAGAAGCAACTCCCTTGAAACACAGGGGGCTGTCCCTGAATGCTCCTGGAATTCCTGCT
>NW_010330355.1:1989-12252 GCF_000700745.2 Antrostomus carolinensis
GGGGGACCTCCCCAGTTCTGGCCCTGGTACAGCTGCACAGGAGGAGGCAGGACCCCCAGGATGCAGGGGTGGATCGCTGAGTTTGGGGTAGCTCTTTGCCTGTCCTTCATGAGAAATACAGAGGGAGTGGGAAGGACTTGGAGAAGAAGAGAAGATTTGTTTGAGGGAGGAAATAGTAAGGGATAGATGGGAAGATTGTTTTCCTGTGAACTGGAACCCAAGGAGATGATGGATGATGGAATATGGGGGTATTCAGCCAAAAGAGACCACCACAGTGCTGACCTCAAAGTGGAGAGACAGCTGGAGTACCACTCAGGTATGAATAAAATAAGTTAGAATAATTACTGGTGGCATTCAAATGGGAAACTGAGTCAAACCTGGTATGGATCATCAAAGGGTGCTGCCAGTGGAGGTCTACTTTGCAGTTGCTTAAATAATATGAATAACAGACAAATGTGTGCTGGTCATAGTGGTCCTCAAGCTGTGCCTGGCTCTACTCTGTTCGGAGCTGACTGTCACACAGCTGCAGTGTGGGGAATTTGTCTCTGTGCCACAACCTAGGTCCTCTGGTTGGTCTCCTCCATGGACCAGCACAGCAGATACTGAGGTTTAGACTTGCTTGAGGACGAAGCAGTTCTGAGCAGCTGGTGTGACGTGCAGTGTGTGCAGAGCTGCAGATGGTGTATGTGGTACATAGCTTAGCAACAGAGCCAGGAGGACTCCAGACAGCGAGCCCAGCCCTTTGTGCCCCTTGTTTTGGACACAATATAAAAAAATAAGTCAAACCAGGAATGATTTATGTACAGAGATAGTTTGGATCCTCCTTCAGGATCCAGTGCAGAATATTTAGAAATCTGCCATTTTCCTCCAGTTGAAAAATCATACTGGGAAACAAGCCTGAGCTAAACCACCAGCAGGTTTGGGTTGAGAGGCTGTTAACAGATGGACTGTCTTTCTGCTAACATGCAGAGAGTCCCTGCTGCTTTCTTAATCTTTCCTCAAGATGTGCAGTATCAATGTAGATGCAGCATGTTGTCAGTGGCCATGCAAACTCCTGTGAAGGTGGCTGGAGGGTAGCAAGTCAAAACGGCATGGCCACAGCAAGCTTGGTGATATCAGTGGGACCCAGAAGGCTGGTACCCTTTGCTTCACTCCTATTTCTCCATTCCCTTCAGAGCTTTTTGTTTAGAAATTCAATGAACAGCAAACACAGCCCAATTTGCCCAGTTGACTAGGAAACAGATATTCCCAGAGGCTGCTCTCAAATCAACCATGCACTAAAAATAGCTGTGGTTAAGAGCAGGTGAACAATACCGTTACAAAACCTGTCTAGCTGTTTTAGTAACTGTGGATTGCTGATCTTGGAGGCCGAAGTATTTGGGTGTGTTCCCTCTGTTGGAGAGCAAGAGAGCAGTTCCCTCTGTTGGAGGTGTTGACTTCCAAACCTGGAGCCTGCTGCTCTTTAGCTTTTATTTGGATATATAGTTAATCCTCTTTGCAACTCTGCTGCCCTCTCTCACAACTCAGCAGGGCAAGCAGGGGTCTCAGTGATCTGATGGGAGCTCTTGAAGGAGCTCCTGAATTGTCTGTGCTGTCTCCAGCAGCACAGGATAGGTGTCAGACTGAGGGAACAGCATTTTGAGGTGTACCTGTTGCTTTAGTGTTCATAATTCTGGGCTTTGTTGGCTACTGACAAGATAAAGCTGAGGTCTGGCAGAAAATGGCGAGTCTTGACTTGAAAACTTGGGCAACTGGATTTGTTTGGCTTTTTCTTATCAAGTTCTGCAGCTAAAATGGCTTCTGTTGTGTCATCAGGAAAAAAATGTTTCTCTAGACTGTAGGACTGGAAATTCCTGTGGCTGTCTCTGACTGTTCAAAAGAAGCAAACTTGCAGACAGGTCTTTCTTGATTATTTTGCCATGGCTCTTCTCAGCGGTTTGTCCTTCACCTCTTGATAGCAGATGTTCAGAGGAAAGGTCAGGAAATGCTGCATTTGGATCTTTCCCCAGCCACCTTCTCTCTCTTTTGCTCTCCATGGGTGATGTGCTCATGTGTGTGATGGCACAAACATCACTTAATGACTAGCCTTTGCACTGGTTTCCTCTGGAGAAGTCATGCCTGACCTGAGTGTGATGTATGCAACAGAAGAATCATACTGTGATTTCTTTGCCTTTTAGGGTTCTTGTAGGATATCCAGGACTTGTCTTATTTCAGCACTTGTGTATGTTGAGATCTTCTGTAGAGGCTGAGATAATTCTGACTGCCCCTTGGATATATTCCCACTTTACACTGGCTCCTTTATGGACTGTCCCCTAGTCAGGACATCTTCCAGCATCTCTGTTGCCTCATTTGCAGTCATGGGAAAATGCTATGAGGGTGTCTGCAAAGATGCCTGGATGTCAATAAGCTGCCATGGTGATGGAGTACAGAACGAGCTCGGGTGTGTGCAGCAAATAAACAGTGCTTGCGGAGGCTCTGCAGAGCTGATCAGTCACCTCTCTCCTCTGCCATGCCTGACATCTGTCCTGGGTTTTCAAGCCAGCACTCTTCTAAATGACTTGTAGGCCACTACAGAATGATAACTGCTTTAAAAAAAAAATTCAAAAAAAAAAAAAAAAAAGCAAAAGCAAGCAGAGTGAAAAGCCCCCCCCTCTCTATGTCCCATTCTAGACTTCCCTTTTCTTAAAAAAAAATTTAAAATGATGGCAATACTGAAATCAACTGTTTATTAATGGAAGTGGACAGAGTACAAGGTAACTGAGCCAATCTGAGCAGTTAGAACAAGTCCAGAGGAGGCCACCAGGATGATCCAAGGGCTGGAGCAGCTCTGCTGTGAGGACAGGCTGAGAGAGTTGGGGCTGTTCAGCCTGGAGAAGAGAAGGCTCCGGGGAGATCTTATAGCGGCCTCCCAGTACCTGAAGGGGCTACAAGAAAGCTGGGGAAGGACTTTTCATAAGGGCAGTTAATGACAAGACAAGGGGAAATGGGTTTAAGCTGAAAGAGGGGAGGTTTAGATGAGATATTAGGAAGAAGTTCTTCACTGTGAGGGTGGTGAGACACTGTCCCAGGTTGGCCAGAGAAGCTGTGGCTGCTCCTCCCTGGAAGTGTTCAAGGCCAGGCTGGATGAGGCTTTGAGCAACCTGGTCTAGTGGAAGGTGTCCCTGCTGATGGCAGGGGGGGTTGGGACTGGATGAGCTTTAAGGTCCCTTCCAACCCAAACCATTCTATGATTTTATGATTCTATGATCTGAAGGGCTGACTCTTCATCACAGAGTGCTGGTCACAAATAATTTGCTTAATAGTTATATCTAAACAATCAGTCCTGGGATAAGGAAGCAACTTTAACAGGTGACTCACAAATTAATATAACCAATGAAGGAACACAAGAATTGCCAGGCTGGATCAGACCCATCTTGCTTAGATTTATATTGTAATTTAAAACTGAAAGTAGCTGCTTCAGAGCGAAGTAGGAGAACTTAATGGAAGCAGTTATGGAAGATCTCGCCCACACCTTACATCTTCCCTGTCTTTAGTGATTAACAATTAGTTTCAGGCCTGATGAACAAAGTTGAATACCCCTTCCACAATACCGTTGTTGTAATTGATACTTCTGAATATTCTCTATAAAATGTAAATGTCAGGACTGCTTTCAAATCTTAAAGTTTCTCCCATCTTGGTGAGTGTTGATTGTACTTGAACTCACCTGGGACAAGATATGGAGACAGGTTCCTTTTGCATCCTTTAGCATTCCCACCTTTGACTTCCTGGACTGTTTTCTTTTGTGGATATTAATTAGCAGAACTCCTTAATTTTCCTAATATACAAACATCTACCCATTCCTTGCTTAAAAAAAAAAAAAAAGAAATTATAATGAAATTATATATGTGTCTCTTTGTGCAATGATCCTGTTCTTTTTAGTCTGCCATTATGATTGTTTCCCAGGTCTTTTATTGTCCTCTGAATTCTTGCCATCTCTGCTATCCTCGTTTTGAGCCAGGATGACCAGTACAGTTGTAGTATTAAATTAGATATCCGAGTGTCCAAAGACATGGTAGCTTCTTTGAGAGAGTCAACTGATTTTGCTGTCATGTCTATTCTTCTCTGACTCCTGAAGATCTCAACCTCCTTCTGCTCTGGGGCATTCGCATTATTTCATTTTCCCCTATATAACCTGTCTTTATTCTACATACTGAAAAGTCTTTGTTTTCTCCTACTTCAGAAGCTGAACTAGAGAATCTACAATACTCTTTCTCATGGTGAAGCTGAGCTACATGAGAGCACTCAAAGAGGGGACAAGTAAACAAGTGCTGTCGATTGAAGAACTCCCACCCTTCCATGCGAAGCTGCCAGGTGTATCTGCACAAGAGAAAACACATGTCCTCAGCTTGGAACAGTCCCAAAAAAAGCATGAGAGGAACAAAGCAAAAGAGAAAAGGCAAAGCTTTTTCTCCTGACAAAGCCTGGAGAGAAGCTGGAGCTCAGTGCTCCATGGATGGGAGAAGCATTTGTTTAATTTTGTGTTTCATGCTCAAACACTTCTTTGCACATAGGTTCTCCATGTGGAGAACTGGCCCTCCTGAGCTGTGCTCAGCATGTGAGAGGTGGTGGTTGAAGGAACATGGA
Source organism: Antrostomus carolinensis (assembly GCF_000700745.2). Lineage (NCBI taxonomy): Eukaryota > Metazoa > Chordata > Aves > Caprimulgiformes > Caprimulgidae > Antrostomus > Antrostomus carolinensis. The sequence goes on from NW_010330355.1 coordinate 6,613, forward strand.
AAAAGTGTGGTGGGACTCACAGGTTCATGCCCTGTGAGTGCCTCATGCTGCTGTCCTGCTCCAGGAGTGAAGGAGTCAAGGTGATCTCTGAGCCCCCAGAGGTGCCTTTGCTACTCCTTCTGCTGTCAAGTTCTGCTCTGGCTCCTTACTGCTGTGCTTCTGATTTATGCACCTTATTAAATCTCTCCCTGTTTCCTCTTTTCCCCGAGAAGAAGACTCCTTGTTCTTCTCATCTCTGGGAATACACTTTCCTTCCTGGATTTCATGCCGAATGATTTCTTTCACCATGACGATCCCATTTCTGCATCAAGCTCTAGTTTCTGTTGATGATCCAGCTGTGAAATAGCAGGAGAGGAGTGGAAGAGGACCAGCAGCAGATCCATTTTGAAGTCTTGACCCAACCTGCAGAACTGAAAGATATGAATTGTTTAAGTTGTGCTTCATCAGCTTTTTTTTTTTTTTTTTAAGTTTAATAGTTGGCAAATAGCCTGTCTGAAAGTGAAGAGAAAGAGTTCCAGCCTGTTGCAGAAGGAGTCAGTGGGTCACAATGTTCCTGTCAGTCTCTGTGCTCTGTAAAGTGTCAGGACCTAGCTGCAAAGGTGGGTTTCAGAGGGCACAAGGATGGCTGTGCTTGGAAGCCATATTTTATACTCTTCCCAGGACCAAGCTTTCAGACCTGTGCACACACAGCAGTTGTGCAGAACAACTTTTGTCTCTGCCTTCTAACGTGCCTTTCTCCTACCTATAGCGAGATCTGCACGCACAGTGCTTTGGCTTTCCTCTGCTGCTCTAAACCACGTGCAATTCTGCCCGTTATGCAAGGAGAAAGTGGGAGAGCCAGAAGGATTAAGCGCTGTTATTCTGCCATGCTTGGTCACGTTGAGTAGTGTGAGTTGGTGTGGGAAGCTGGCTGGGGATGCTTTTGAAGGAACATGATATTCTGTAGTTGCAGAATATGCAACTGAATATTCCTGTTTGAGGCGTGTGCAAGGCCATAGAGAAATGTGAGGTAGACTTGGGAATTCCACTTTTTGACAGTGCTTCTGTTCCTCTGTTTTGGAATAAAAACTACCCAGCCTGTTTCTGAAGGTCTTTAGAGTGCTAGGACTATTGAGGCATGTGAACATCAGAGAATGTGTGAGCACGGAGGCTGGTTTAGACAAAACACTTTTTAGATAGTTTGGGCTGTGAGAAACACTTCTTTGTCCAGCTGTGCTCTCAGTGGTCAGCTCTCCAAGGGATTGTTAGGAAAGGGGAAGGCAAGTGTTAAACTCTTCTGAAAATCCTCCCTAACCACTCTAACCATAGGTCTGTGGACGTGCTGGCATTTTCACTCTGTGGCCCAAAACCTGAGTATTTTAGATGAAGCAAGCACAATCTATTCTTTACTTGCCTTACTGACAGCATGCATGTCAAGTTGGAGCAGATACAGTACTTTTTTTCAGTGTTTGTCAATTGTGAGAATATTTTTTAACCACTTTAGAAAAGTCAAAATGTTTAATCTAGAAAAACTTGAACCATAACATCAACCCATCCATCCCTCTTTTCTTTTTCTTACAGGACTAGCTGCTGAGGCAGTGGAAGTCCATGTAGGTTTGATTATTCTAAACCAGCATTTTTAGTGAGAAAGTGATTTCTTCCCAAATATTAACCTTTTCTTCTTTGCTTACGTCTGTTGGTGACAAGCTCACACTGAGTCATACATTACTGGCTATCCCATTTTCTTTGTCGAGATACTTTATTAGACTGATTTACTCCCAATGAAAGAAATCTAATAACTTCTAAAGACGTTGTGTGCTGGTGCATGTGCTGACACCGAACAGCCACGTAATCATGGTGCTGCACCCTGGTTCAATTTTGACTCTGCTCAGCAGTTTCACCTCTTATCATCTTATCTAGCTCTTGCCTGGTTTTGCCAGAAATGGGTTTGGCCCAATCTGGTAACTCTTGAGGTTTCTTCAGTTTCATCTCCTTTTTCTGATGCAAAAGAGGAAAGTCTAAGGCTCCCTCACTGTATGTGTCAGAGTCTAAACCAACTGCATGAAGTTCTCAACCCTCTATTTTAATAGTTGAGGTTTGTTTACACCTTGTAAACATTTTTTTTTTATTATTCGTTACTGTTGCATATTCATACTTCATTAAAATATCAAGTCTCTTCTTGTTTCCTACGTTCAAACCTTGGGCATCCTAAGTTTGGGACTCCTGTAGAGCTGTTATTATTTGAGAGGACAGTCTCCTCCAGAGTTTGACACTTAGTGTTTCATGGATTTTTAACTTCTTCCTGTGCTGGGAAACAACAAAGGCAAGTGTTTGCTCTCCATTTCTTAGCTCTCTGAGGACTTTGATTAACCTGCTCCTCATTCCCTTTCTAAGGTAAATTCATATTTTTGTTCTCTCTCTGTAGTAAGTATATATATAAAAATTTTTCCCATTACGGCTCTGTGAATCTCTGCCAAGCCTGTGCGAGCTGTTTTGTGGGGCTTGGTGGACAGCAAGCAGGTTCTCATGAGGTTAGAGCGCTGTTTTGCGTAGGAGCGTTGTACTGCTCAGTAATATTCGCTGTTCATTACATACACCAAATTCCTGTTGGCCACAGAGACAAAAATATAAAATGCTAAACTAAAACTTGTAATATAGCATTGGCCTCTGTAGAAATAATACATATCTGGTATACACCTTACAAACGACTCATTTTAAAGCTGTGTCTTAAACAGGACTGTCCACTGGGCAACCACATTCCAATTAAAACATTAACATCCCTAGAGCTTGGTGTGGCAGGGCTCTGAGCAGTGGTTGAAATCTACAGTGTGGTACAGATCTTTATAAAATCTGAATTAAAGACCTACAACGATGAAGCAGGGCTGGGATTCTGCAGCATTTGCTTGGTTTAAATCTCAGCAGACTCTCCACAAACACATGCCCTTTCTCAAGTGCTCCTGTTCGTCTCTTGCATACTCCATACAAGGCAAAGTGGTGTGGGGGAGACATCACCACATTTAGCAGATGCTTTCTGCTTTGTTAAAACCTGTTAAATTTGCACCCATTATTATAACATGTAAATTCCTTGCTTATGAAGAGAAGGAAATGCACGTTCCTTTTCTTTTTGACAATCATCTTTGCTAGTCATAGGGCAGTTGGAATAATGTGTTCTCTTTCAAATGAAAACAAAGGCATAAAAATAGATCAGAGCCTCAAAGAGTGGCAAGAAGATCTTTAAATAAAAGCCCTCAGAATACTCTATTTTCAAATGTGCTGCTTCAAATAGCTTCATCACCTCGTCTTCTTTCCAGAAGATCCTTTTATTAGATCCAAAACTAAAGGACATTTAGTCAGGAAACCTTTAGTGATGCTTTCCTAACAGCTGACTGTAGTTCCTTATCCAAAATCAAACATCTGGATGTGTGTATGTGTGTAGTAACCTCTGCAGTGTTCACTGAGTGCACTTGTCTTCATTCCTGGCCACTGCTGTTCAACTGCTGCTGCATTTCCCTGCAGAGAAAGCTGCATTTTGTTGATATATGAAGTGATTCCAAATCATCCATTGTTCACGACAGTGACTATTTTTCTTTAAGGGAAGCCCTTTAGCTAGAATGTGAAGCTTAGCAAACAAACAAACCAGTGCCAAACTCACTTGTGGATGACACAGAGGGAAAATATCAGGATTTCATTGGTGTGATAAAATTAATCTATTTTCTGGGCAATGTCCATCAACTTATTCTCTTATGCTGTGGGTGAGGATGTGGGTCACCAGAGCAGGCAGAGTGTCTGCTGACCACTTAAGACTAGTTATCCTTGTGGTTGTCAAGCAGAAGAGCAAACATCCTCGGGATGATGCTCTCCCAGCCTTTGGGAAGAGAAAAGCATCATAGAGTTTGCAGCCCAGAAAGCTGGGTACCTGAGCTATGTAAAGCTGCGCCCTTGGTTCTCCATAAGCACCCCAGTGCCCCAGATGTACATCTCCATTCCTGAAAATGAGTTTCTTTCCTTCTTCTTCCAGGAAGTTGTGGATGCCCCCTCCCTGGAGGTGTTTAAGGTCAGGCTGGATGAGGCTTTGAGCAGCCTGGTCTAGTGGAAGGTGTCCCTGCTGATGGCAGGGGGGTTGGAACTGAATGATCTTTAAGGTCCCTTCCAACCCAGACCATTCTATGATTCTATGATTGATTCTCTGTGGCTAATGAATTACCAGGGACACATTGGTGCCTGTTCAGTGATGATTCCAGATCTTCTCTGTAATTCTTTTCTGCTCAAGGAAAATCCTGGATCTGAGCAATGGGATAGGTCAGAGAAATAAAAGCATTGCCAGGTTGGCAGCTAGAATTTCACACTTGAGCAGATTGTTGTTGCCATTCCAGCACCTCCAGCAGCAGGTTGGCTTGAGCACGAATGCTGGAGCTCAGCAAATCTGGCTTTTGGTTTCTGGCTTTTCTACAAAATCACTGTGTTAATTTTGGCAACTCTCTTAATTTCCCTGAGTGTGATCCAAAACCTGGGGAACTCAAGGAAGAGTCTTTCCTGGAACTTAAATACGCTTTAAATAGGCCCTTTAGGTCTCTGTTTCTAGACTCTAAAATTTTAAATGCACTTTCATGTATTGGTTGTAAACTCTGCACGATAGGGTTTGTTTCTTACTGTTAGCACAACAGAGCCCTGATTGTGCTTGGCATTCTGTAATTTGAAAGTGAACATAACCCGTGACCACCCCATAGATCCAGGAAACTCAGCTGGGTGGCATGCATCATGCTTCCAAATATTATGCTGCTCATATATGGGAAAAAGTAAAGCTGGTTCCCACTGTCTGGAAAAAACAATCCAGACAAGATTAAAACCAATAGGAGAAAAGGGTCAGGCACTTCTGTTCTTTATGGCTATGGTTTGGCTTTTGCTCATGGATGCTACCAACCTACAGGAATGATCATGGTCATGCAAGCGTTTCCCTTTACCTGTTTTATGTATATTTTGTGGAAACAGTAGTGCTAACAGGACCCTCCTCATGTTCCCCAGCCCTTGGTCTGCACTACTTGTTGGGAGAGCTCGTTCCCATTGATTTCAGTGTCACAGTGTCTGGCCCATGTTCTCATCGGGGTGCTGGGAGCGCAGCCCGGCAGTGTGAAATCGCTGCCTGCCAGGAGGCCAGGTGGCTGTAACAGCCCAACCCTCTGCCCTGCCAGGCAGTGTTTACTAATTACCCAGCAGATCATGCATCCTGAATAGAAGGGCTTGGATGGCTCATACTTACCCACTACAAAAGAAAAACAACTCAAAGAAGGTCATGGTTAGTCTGGTTGTACAGGGTTGTACTGGTAGGGGAAGAACAAAGACATTAGTATGATTTAAACAGGAGGAAGAATTCCTGCAGGCATTCCCAGGTCTTTTTCTCACATAAACAGCATGGCAGAGCTTAGCACAGCATCCTTCTTGTCAGAGCTGGATTCCTTTTCTGCTCCATGGTGCTCACCATCAGGTAAAGACAAAGCTGGGACTGCATTTGCAGCGCTGCCTAGGAACTGTGTGGAACCTCTTGTCTCTCCCTGCTTTCCTCCCTTCCTTTCCATCTTCTGCAGGAATCCACCATCAAAAATGTCTTCTCACACCTCCTGCACAGCCTGATGAGTGTAGCTGAACCCAGAGCTCTGCCACGCA
>NW_010330356.1:0-1350 GCF_000700745.2 Antrostomus carolinensis
GTCACCCACTCCTCCCAGCTTTGTGTCATCACAGCGTCACCTTTGTCACGGGAAGTGACCCGTGGAGGGCTTAGAAGTGTGACCAGGTCTCTACTCATTTACCCCACATCAGCAGCTTGTCCCCATGTGTGACAGTTTCACTGGGGTGGCCCTTGGCCAACAGCCAACACAGCCCCCACCCCCAGGGGATAGGGGAGAGGATTGGGGGGCAAGGGGAAGGAGGCTTGTAGGGTGAGATAAGAACAGTTTAATAATAGAAAGAAAAGAAAACTTCAAATAATACTGATATTAAAATAGTAGTGATCATGATAACAGTAATTAAATATGCAAATGAGTGATACCCAGTGCCATTGTCACCACCCACTGACCAAGCCCAGCCCGTTCCCAGATCATGATCCTGGAGGAGCCACAATCTCGGGAGAGCCAGAGCCCGAGCCAAAGCCAGAGAAACGAAATCCACCCCTCCCCCCTTCCATTCAGCCCTGGATAATATACTAAATGTGGCGTGACAGGATATGGAATATTTCATTGGCACATCCAAATGCCAGCTTTGGGCTTTGCTATTCACTACACTTCTCCCTCCCAGTCCTGGTGCAGCTGTGAACCAGCCACACACGGTGGCCTTGAGCTCCAGCAGCAACTAATGACATGAGGACTTTTATCAACGTTCTTCTCGTAACAAGTCTGAACTGAAACCAAAACACAGCTACTCTAATTACTGAGAAGAGAATTAACTCTCTCCCAGCAAAACCAGTACACCAGGGATGTGTTCTCCATCCCTTTCACTCCCCTGCTGCTGACACACTCACTTTTGGAGGATGACCAATGAATTCTGGAGCCTTTTCCCTCATCCCATCGTAACCATTCCACATACAAACCATGTCACAGCCCCAAGCAGCTCCTCCACAGCCCTTCCCACTCCTCATTTCAGAACCAAACCCAACCCAACCTGGATCCTCCTGGTGCTGTGGGCTCAGTGTGGGTCAGTTCTGACTGTCCCACCATGGAAACTCCTCACCTGTGGTTTGTGGTTCCCCAGGCAGCGCCGCTTTATCCAGCAAAACTTCACCAGATGCCAGAATTGCTCCTCATCCCACACACAGTCGTATTATTTCTCTTTCTGCACCTCTAAAGCTCTTTCTTTCTCCTTCCCTTCTCCTCTCCAGCAGGATAAATGCAGCCAGGACCTTCTCCTGGTCACCCCCAGCCGTTCTCAGCTGTGGGATTTCATTTCCAGCTGGACTCGGGCTTTACCCCACTGCTGGTGGCAATTTCTTTCCCCACCGTGTCCCTGTGCCAGCACTTGAGGGGCAGGAATTCCAAGGGGGCTTTTTTGGGTGCCATGGGGCC
>NW_010330357.1:0-2794 GCF_000700745.2 Antrostomus carolinensis
GGCCTTCCCCGGCAGGGTGTGCCGGCGCCCCGTGCGGCCCGGCCTGGCTTTTCGCATCCCCGCTTTCCCCTTCGGCGTCCTTCTCCTCTGGGAGGCTCTGCTTTCGCCCTGCTCTCGGTTTCTGAACACCTGGTTCATTTTCCGGTGTTTAATTTTCTTTCCCTTCTCTGTAGAGTCTCTAAATTGGCCCAGCTATGGCTGCTAGAGTAGCATCTCCACCTCCGAGATGCAAGTAGGGAGAGAGTTGAAGCAAGGGTAATGCGGTGGTTCGTTTTATTTCATTTTACTTTTTCCAGTTTTAGTAGCAGTTTAAGTCTAAAGGTCAGTGGCGTGTCCAGTATATTTTAACAAAGTCTTTTTTGAATAATATAAATTTCTTTGGAATACAGTTTCAGTGTAGTTATTGCCATTTTTTAAAAAAATTACATTAGTACTTAGATTTAAAAAAAAAATAGCCCGATCTAGGTGCTAGTCTGACCTTCAATATTCCAAGATTTTAAAATTGTTAGAAAACTTTATGGAAGTCCTTGGCATTCCTTTAATTATGGGGTGTGAGAGAGTTTTGAAATACTACATCGAAGGAAAACTGATTTAATTATTCTGATAACATTGATACATTTTTCTATTCTTAGGATTATTTTTTTTTTTCCTTTTTACAGAAGAAGAAAGCATGTTTGTGGCTCTCCAGTAACAAATTAATTAAACTTTTTCTTAGGGTGGCATGAAACAAAGATCAGGGTGGAGTCAAGTAGATTCTGTGTTTTTGAAATGAGGAATAAGATTATCTAATAGTTGCTTTTACAACAAACCTCTTACCATTAAATGGTACTTATATTTTAGGCACTTCTGATTAGTTTTTAAGTGAAAGGCACTTCAAAATAGGGTTGAAGAAAATTACTTCTAAGAATTTGCAAACCTAGCTAACTTACCAACGTTGGAGGACCCAGGAATGATTATTTTACTTTTTTTTTTTTTTTTTTGGCTCTGTTTTCATTTAATGAGCATTATGATGATGACACTGGCTTATCAGGTATTTAGTATACCCAAAATTAACTCTTGGTTTCCCCTTTTGTCCTCATCCATCCCTGTTAGTATAGGATTAGAACAGCAATGTGACAGTTGTACTCTGTTTTAACTTTTTATTGCAAACTTACATCTGTAGGTTGGAATATCTGACAAATACTGCTTGGTTTCCTTGCAATGGGAAGGATGCTTATCTAGGCTGGATAAAATGGCAACATCCTTTTTACTGTAATAATCCTTTGAATTTAGACAGATGCCAGTTTGTTAAGTTCTTGGGACATTACTGCTTAGCATAAATGTCTTGTCTGTGATGGTTGTCTGGTCAGATTGGAAACATTTAAAACAAAAGTGGAAAGCCCTTTTATTTACACTGTAAATGCACATCTGTATAGTATAAAACTTTATATAGTATAAAATTTATAGTATAAACTAGTATAGTTTAGTATAAAACTAGTATAAAACTTTAAAACTAGAAATAATTGTTCTTCTGAAGATGCTAGTTAGAAATGAGACCTATTTATTAAAGAAAAAATACGTAGGCAAACCTTCTCTAAGTTATTTTAAACTGCTAATGAATTGTACAGTTGCTATACAGCAGAAATTTAGAGGGGAAAGAGCAGTGTTCCCACACTTTTTTGTAATTTGGTCTAACACCCCCTGCTTTTTAGTGAAAAAATAATAGGAACCATTTAATGTTTTGTCACCAGGATTAGTATCTGCTATAGAATTTTATTTTCTCAAGACTTAGGTTATTTATTATGGACTTGAACTTGGGCTTAGCCTTTTTAAGCTTCAAATACTCCAAGTAATTTTAATGGGGTTTTTTGTGGGTTTTGTTTGTTTGTTTTTAAAGAGATAGTTTACTTAAAAATCTATGGAAAACCAGACTTGTTTTATATTCTTGAGCAAGGGATGGATGTCTTGCTATAGTGACCTGGTTGTAGAGTTTAGAACCCCTTACTGAAGAAAGGGGTTTTAAAAATTTATTTTAGTTAAACTGTGAATGTAAATGTGTTTGCTTAGAGGAGGTTGAAGTTACCCCGTTATGGCTTAGGGAGGTGGAGTAAGGTACTCTGGAAAACTGCACTGGAAATTGTAGAAAGATAAACAGTCTTGTGCTTTACCATTGCTTGCTAAATTATTTTAAAAAAACCCAACAAACTAGCAGTTCATAAATTAGGCTCTATATGGCAGATGTAATCAGATTTTTTTGTTTGGTTGGTTGGTTTTTTTATGTGGATGCTCTTCTGAAACAACAGTATGTTTATTGGAGTGGTGCCTTAAAATTACTCTGAATCGAGTCTTTAGGCAAGTTTTCTCTTTATGGAAATAAGGCTATGGAAAGATGGAAAGAACCTTTATTGAGAGGGGGAGAAAAGCTTGCCTTGATCCTGTATTATTGAATACACTTATGATCTTGCAGAGATCTGCAGATGATAAGCACTACTATAGCCAGGTGTTGAAAATTTAAATATTGGTTAAAGATACTGCATAAAAATGAAATAATATTTTCTGCTTTTAGTTTAAAGTCAACATGTGAGAGTACTGCTCTTGTTATTTTTGAGGTTCTGAAGATATTTTTCCATTTACTTCAACAAAAAAAGCCCCCACAAGAGCAAGATAAGCAGCCAATTATGTTAATCTGACTTTCTCCGCAAAACAAATGCAACCAATTTGAAAAGATAAGATTTTTGTTTGCTTGTGTTTAGTCTTTTTATGGTGCTTATCTAGTTAGTTTCATTGTTTTCCCCTCTCTTCCCCTCCTCCCCCC
>NW_010330358.1:0-265 GCF_000700745.2 Antrostomus carolinensis
TTCACCACAGGCTGCAGGGGAATCTGCTCTGCCACATGGAGCACCTCCTCCTTCTTCACTGACCTTGGTGTCTGTAGGGTTGTTTCTCTCACATCTTCTCACTCCTCTCTCTTGCTGTAAAGTGTGCAGCTTATTTTTCCTCTCTTCCTTTTTTTTTTTTCTTAATTATGTTATCACAGAGGCGCTACTGATGGGCTTGGCCTTGGCCAGTGGTGGGTCCATCTTGATGCTGCTGGCGTTGGCTGTGTCGGGCATGGGGGGAGGC
>NW_010330358.1:300-2525 GCF_000700745.2 Antrostomus carolinensis
GGGGGAAGCTTCTGTCAGCTTCTCACAGAAGCCACCCCTATACCCCCTGCTACCAAAACCTTGCCACACAAACCCAATACAAGGGTAAACTTCATGGTAAAGCCTTCAAAAGCCCTAGAAGAAAAGCCACTGGTAGGCTGATCTGCAGCGTAAAGCACTGGACGTTCAAGAGAGGAGGAAGCACGAGTGCCTCACTCTCGCTGCTGGACCCAGAACAAAGCAAGCTGCGCGGCGTGCCCCGGTTTGGCGCAGGGGAAGCACTACCCCACCCTGAGCAACACGAGCCAAGATGGGTGCCCTGCCCGCTCACCTCACCTCCCCTGTCAGGGTGCAGCTGTGGACAGCACAAAACTGTCAGCAGGTCATTGCTCTGTCCTGCGTTTCACTTGTTACTACAACAGCTGAAGTAGGGTTATGCCAAAATACTTAACAAAAACCCCAAACAACCTACACAGGAAACTGTGACCTTTAAACTTTCTTTCTTAAAATACCAACGTTCTTATGCACCTATTTTTCAGTTATTTTAATTAAAAAATATATATATATATACACACACACACACACACAGTGAAAGAACTTCCAAGAAAACTGGTAACAGAGATTGTATTGATTTATTATGGGACTTGAGCTATTCACAATTTTCCAGGTAAGTCATATGGTGCTTCCTGGTGCCTATGTTACACAGAAAAACACTACTTATAAAGCTGTTAAAATGACTGCAATACTACAATTACGACAAGTGACCAAAAAACCCCTAGCCCCACTGCACAGGATAAAAAGGATACTCTTTCAAAGATTGACAAGCACTCATGGAGTCTTCTCAAATCTGACACTGTCCCTGCCCAAAAGTTCTTGCAATCTACTACTGAGAAGAAATACTGATGCTAGCAATACACTTCTAGACAGAAATAATAAATTAATGCAAACAATAAAGAGCAAAAGACACCTTCTGGAATTAAAGAGTACTCAAGGACAAAGAAGAGAGCTTGGCAGAAGGGAAGATGGTTTGGCGGCTAAGAATAGGTGGCGATGGGAGGATGGCACATGAGTTAAAAGTCAAGAACAGCAGATAATTGAAATAATGTAAACCTTCTAAATTATATCCTGAACCGATTTTCATCAAGCTACCAATAAAGAGAGGACATTAATCCTAGGCCCAGAAAAGTAATTAGGCACAATTCCCAGATCTTCACTGGAAGTTTGATACCCAAGTATCTAGGTTTAACTACCAGGCTTCAGTATTATTAAAAAAAAAAAAAAGAGTTAAATGCAATATATGGATTTGCTGCAAGTTAAGTATTTATTGATACATTTAAATGTATTTTAAAAGATCCATTACTCTATTAACCACTCCTTAAACTCTTAAACCTTTTAGAGCAACAAAAAGTAACACGAGTTATATCACTCATATTCCTAACATTGTTTCAAAAACTTATGTAATAAAAAAAATCACTTCCGTTTTTCTTAAATAAATGCAGCTATAAATGTTAAAACATCCTTATATTATTTCACATTACTTAGCTTCATCCCAAGCTATCCCTATGTCTTAACCTCAAATAACATTTATGAAAAGTTACAGCTTGAGTCTAACATGTACAAGAGCCTGGGCCGAGTTTCCCCTTATTATACCAATGTAGTTCCACAGAAGTCCTTGTGGTTGTACCAATATAACAGACCTGCCCATCTGTGAATGCCTAGGTACTTACACACCAAATGAAAAACAACATGTGCTTTCATTTATGTTTATTTTATGATAGGCACACTCATCCCTTGCTATCAGAATTACAGACAAACCTAGTTTTGCATCAGCGGCTTTCACAGCAGCAGAGAACCTCGCTGGGATTCTGGACACAACACAGTAGCACCGTCCTGTAAAAGGAACCACAAAGGCACCAAAAAGGGTTTTTCCTCCAAAAATTATACAGCAGAGAAAGAACAAAGAAAGGTTTTCTCCACTTAGGCCTAAAAAAGCAATCTGTTAACAATATGATCTCCAGGACATCAGATCTCACCTAGATCCCTCCAGCATTTAGCCCCAAATAATTTGTTTGGCAATAGCACACGTTAAAAAACACACCAGGCAGCAGCATCACTTGCTTTTTCCCGTTTCTCCCTCGGGGAAGGTTTAGTTCACCAGAAATAAGAAAGCCGGTCGTGCTGTCTCCACACCCTTGTGCTCAAGGGCACAGCACACCGCCACCCGCACCGAGGCCGCGGTGGCACCG
>NW_010330359.1:0-4725 GCF_000700745.2 Antrostomus carolinensis
TTTTACCCAGTGAAGAGCACACCTGTCTAAGTCTTGAGCCAGGATTAGAATTAAAACTGTGGAACATTCTTTTTTTGTTCACTTTGAAGACAACTGAAAAGGTTGACCATATTCAAAGATTTTAAACTAAATTTTAGCATACTTGCATTTACTAAAGTGACTGAGGATTTGTCATAGGTTCAAATATGATTTAAACATTTTTTTTCATTTGTTAATGTTCTGTTGCAGCGTTTGTTGTTGTTTTTAACTACAAATTGAGTCCTCGTCTTTTCGGGGTCTAGAGCTCTGATTAGGTTGAGCCCAGTCCCTGGGGTATCTTACAGAGATGTGCCAAATATATCTGGTTCTTTTTATAGAACTGTTTCAACTGTTTTTACAAAAGAGTAGGATGATTTGCCTTTCTTATTCCTGTTTGTAAGAGCTGTTTTTGAGGTTATTCTCTATCCTAGTTTATTTTCCAACACATTTTCATAGTGAGTTTATATTCATTTATTCCTGTTCAAAGATTGTTCGTAAACTTAAGTGTTTTTTCTTCATCTTCTGTGTTTATCCCAGCTATGTTTACAGGAAAGCTGTCATATTCTCTCTGACACTTCATTTAGCAATTTTTGTTTCCTCTCCAAAGACGGGCTCTTCATCCTAGTAACTCTTCTCTGCACATGCTCCATCTGAATTCCTCTTGACTCGGTGTCAGATGCACGCAGTGTCCCATGAGAGTTCATACCGCTGCCTTCTGTAGTCGCATTAATCCTTGTTGGCTTTTACTGGCAGAGGCTTGCCCAAGAGGTCGTAGGGTTTGTATTTGTCTCTTCCCTGGCTGCTTGAGCAGAGGTGTTCATAGTCATCCTGGGACATAAAGTGTCCAATTCCTTTTTTTTGTTCTTTCTTCAGTTTGAGCTCTCATTTTAAATTTTATGTTCTGAATAGCCCTTGCACTTTGTGCTACTGAATTTAGTCTCATTTTAACATGCCTTGTTTTCAAGGCTATCTTGTTCTTTGGAGTAACCTGTTGCTCATTCTCTTGAGCTGACGACATCTCCCAGCTTTGTACTGTCAGGACATTTAATCGCTGACTCCTCTGGGCAGAGTGGGGACCATGGGACTGACTGGGGAGAATCAGTAGTGCCCTGGTAATTTGTCTTCCAGCACAGATCATTGCAGTCACCATTTGTAACTATTGTAGTCCTTGACTTTTTTTTTACTCCAGTCAGTCTAGTCCTATTTAAATGTTCTGCTGAAATGTAGATGAGTTAGTCCTGTTATATTGGCTTTGTCTAAGGAGTCAAGAAAACATTTTTATTGCAAATGTGCCTTTGGCATTCCTGTGCTATAGTGTATTTCTTATTCCAATTTCCATTCCATTTTTGTAATCCATCATTCCTCTAAAACTTGCTTTTCTGCTTTGTGTCATGTTGAGGTCAGACTGAGGGCCTTGTAGTGGTCTGGAGTAGCCCAAGTCATATTTCCTTTCCCTTCACTATTTTCTGTAAGTGTTGGTATTCCAATTCTACATCACCTGTCACTTCCAGTAAGAAAAATGTATTAAAAAAAAAAAATCTAGCAGTTTCCATGTGCTAATATTTTCAGAATTCTGTGATGGGGATTATCTGATCATTTAATGTCTGAATTGGAAAAAAAAATAATAATTTAAAATATTATTTTTAAATTTTTTTTTGCTTCCAAGTTTTCATGTCCTGGTTCCTTGAAGCTAAGCTGCCTTTTCCTGTCTAGTACCTTAGTAGTCTGAGTTAACATTGAGGTCATAGCAAGTTTATGTTCATTATCTACCTCACCCATACAGTTTCAGTCTCACGTTTTGTTTGTTTTTAGTAGTGTTGCTGAAGAATTCTTTATTGCTTTTGTCACAAAGTCTTGGCTTGTGACTTTCTCTTTATACCTTGATCATCTCACAGTCAATATATGGTCTTTGCTGGTGATGGGAGTTCCTCCTTTTCTTCTGTCTGCTCTTGCTCTCTTTTTCAAGGTGGTTATTCTTCTATTTTGATCTGGACCAGAATTTCTAATCATCTTCTCTATAGATAAAGATCTAAATCCTGCCTGAATGTTTTACCATGAAGACCTCTGTGCTGAATTAATGCAATTTTTACACCTAATTGCCTTGTTTTTAAAGAGAAAGAAAGAAAATTACAATAAACTGAGCAGGCTTCTTGAAATCTGCACATTTTTCCAGTTGTGTGAAGTGATAAAGATATTTACACCTTTGCTGCTGCTTCAGAAGCAACAGAGAAAATCTTCCTGTACTTCAGCATATCAGCCTACTACACTTTGTTCATTGTATCCTGGCAACTGAAAGTATTTTTAAATGAGTGTTTTGTTTTTTTCATCAGTCTATCATTTTCATCAATCCTAGGAATTGTAAGGTATAAACAAGGGGGAGGAAAAAAAGCCCACAAAAACCCTAGAAAAGCACTAATGCTTGTTATAGCTAACGTGACTGGAAAATTTATTCTAACTTTTTTTCTACTGTTGTTTTACCCCACCACAATAAGGTCGTCCTGTTGGTATTCCAGGCTGTCTTTAGACAGCTTCTGTAGTGAATATACTGTGCTTGCTTTCACAGGCTTGTTGAGTTGAAATTAAAAAGGAAATTATAGTTCAAAACAAAGAAATGTTACATTTGATTATTTGTAGCACTCCAAAGGCCAAAGCAGATGTGTTTGTCCTGGTTATGGTAGGAGACTCTTAAGTGCTTTGATACCAAGTTACTGAGGATGACATACTCAGTCTAAACTATTGACTTAAAAAATTGTATTAATAAAAAAAATATTCCATATTAGAATAGAAAAATTTACTGACATTTGTGTTTCTCATGTCCTGTCTTTAAAAAGAAAATATTGAAATATAGTATAACATGTCTTAAACTTGTCAGTGTCTTCATTTAGAAAACCTTGTCATAGATTCAGCTAAGTATATCACATCTCTTATGCCAGAAAACAGAAACCTGCTCCTTCTTGAGAAAAACAGAAAATAAATTGCATATTAGCTGTATTGTTTCTGATTATATATCAAAATGTTTGAATTTTCTGTGCTTCTAAGAGCTAGTTTTTATTCTAACTCATTAAATAATCCAGCGAGCCATCTGGCATGTGCAAAAGAAATAAGAAATTTAGGCTTTTGATTAGTAACAATAGAAAATCCCCCAACTCTGCAGCTGAGCTTACGTTTTATGAAATTTTTATAAACTTGCATGCCTCTTAACTTCTAATGTGTAACTGTTATATACCATTTTAAAGAGGCTGATTATCACTTTGATCTTGTTTGATCAGTTTAACTATTGCCACGACTCCGTAGAAGGAAAGGTAAGTCTTGAGGGCATGTTTTATTTGGCACAGGGCAAAATGTAGGAGCTGGTAGAAGCAGGTAGCTCTTCTTGCCAGGGAAGTGTGCGTGGGGCGGCTGGTACTTTAACATGTTACCAACTTCAGTTCAACTGCAGAATCCCTTTGATACCCAACATCAACCTGAAAACCTGAGCCTTCATCACGCATGCCTGCTTGGTTTGGTTCAACACCTTATTTGATGGTATAATTCAGCTTTCAAAGTGGATTTACTGAGGCAGATATGAGTTGAGCAGGTTTTGATACACAGTGTTTTCTGAGTGAGGCAGGCACCGTGGGGAGCTGCTGTGCCCTCTCAGCTCACTTTAAAATGCCCAGGCCCATGGCCTGCTCTGGCGTCATGGACAAGGTCTGGTTGTCAGCAAAAACCCTCCATTCGCTCATGACTGCTGATGTGACAGTGCTGCTGCCTGCAAAGCCTGTGACCCCAGATTTCAGCTGTTTACTGAGCAGTTAGAGAGGAGTCCTTGCTCCTGCCACAGTTTTATTCTTTGCAGTACTTGAGGTTAACAGATGGAGGAAATCTTGTGGCAGCTTCCAGCAGCTGGTGTTGTCTGCTAGTGTGATGAACTCATTGTGAAGAAAAAAGATGAAGCCATGGAGAATGTGGGTTAAATGACAACCCGCTGCTTGTAAATTGGCAGATATCTTCTAGTACAAAAGATGAAAATTGGAAATGAGTAAGCAGAATGGCTTGAAAATGCAGGGAGCCGGGGGTTGGCACTGAAGATTAGAAAAGCCTGAGATCTGCTGTCCATTGGCATTATGCTTCATATGAAGTATGAATAAGACTCCTGCTTGATGAAATTGATGTTTCCATGTAATCATTTGTAGGTGAGGTCAAAGCAAAGACAGGTTGTGGCATTACAAATTTGGGTGAGGGCATTGGGTATTTGGATGGGGAGGTGAAAGGGGTAGTGTGGGTGGCGGAGGAGGCCATGAGCTGAGATGGATGTAAACAACCCATCCTGTGTCAAGACTGCAGGCAGCTGGAGGAACTCCTGGCTCAGGTATGTTCAAGATAGTGGCACCCACTGGGGCAGGAGATATGGGGTGAGGCTCTTGAGATATGTGTAGTAGATTCTCTGAAAGATGCTACTGGAGACATACAGAGAGAGACTTAAGTGGCAGAAAAGAGAGCCTTTAGGACTATATAGGGGCTCCAGAACAATGAGAGGTCCCAGGAGAGGACCAAAGCAACATTTATGGGACCCAGTGGTAGTCCCAGGACTATATACACCCCATGGCTGACCTACCTGACTCTTCTGGACTGAGTAGTCTGCTCCTTGGGACAGAAAGACCATTTCAGGAACCACTGTATTAACCCACCCAACTTCCCTCCTGGGCTGCACCACTTCTCCTGCTG
>NW_010330359.1:4749-6721 GCF_000700745.2 Antrostomus carolinensis
TGCCTGCTGTTTTGGTGTCTGAGCCCATTTGGTCTTAAATTGTGACAGTCAGTGAGGAGACAGTGTTTGAAGTTGAGGGAGCCTTGAATAGCCATTGTCTTTGAACATCTCTTTCAGTTTAGTGAAGCAATAAAAGTGTCCTAATGAAAAACACAATTTAATTATCTGTGGAGTGTGTAGACTTTTATGCTACTGCTCTCTCCTGTATGTTTTTTTAAATTCTGATCTCTTACCTTTCCTGACGTTGCATATTGTAAATCTGCCGAATTCACACACTGATCCTGGACTATGCTGATCTTACACTTAGAGTGAGGGAATTTAGCTTCCTATTTGTTTCCTCCTCCTCTTGTTCCTCTTCTTTGGAAATTTTTCCCAATCTCATTTTTTCCCATGCTACTTTGCAGCATCAAAATACTTCTCAAAATCGCACAAAGGAGGAAGGGGGGAACAAGAAACAACTGGAAATATTGCCTATATATGCAGGCAGAGACAGCCTATTGGATATTCGCGCTCTTTAGCAAGGAAAGCCTTTTTTAAACCAAAAAATGTAAACAGATGAGATTCACATTTAAATACAATTTTACAAAATATTGATTACCAATTTGAAACTTTCAGTCACTTTTTTTTATATTAACGTTATGCTGGTACCAATAATACTGGCAGTGCAGAAATGAAAGATTATTAAAAAAAAAAAGGAAACAAAACCAAAGGCAACTGGTGAAAGAAAATGTTGTGGTAGCATCCTGGTTTTTATCTGAGACAGAGCTAGGCAAGTGAAACCACCACAGGTAGTAAGAAGTATTGTCCTACCTCCTTGAAATACATATCTTTTTAAGTTCTTCCTCTGGATAATTCTTGTTGTTCTACTAAGTAGTCCATATTTTGAGGTAAGGGTTTTATACTTTGCTTAAGCAGACTCTCAAACAATTTGTGTCTGTAGGATAAACAGCATGAGTGAGGGAATAGTGCAGCTTTCTGAGCTGTTAAAGGTGTGCCTGAGTAGTAGTAACTGCACAGTGCAACAAAAATCATATGACAATACTGAGGGCATAAGTGCTGCTACAGTTAATATTTTCTATAATAGATATGGTCATTACTTGATAACACAGCACAGTAGCTGTCAGAAACCGTTTTTCCTGTTAGGAAGACTGCAATTTTTCTCTTTTATAGTTCATATTTCAGCGCATTAGTGTGCTGACCATAATGACAGTGATTTTCTGAAGTAATTTTTTTGTTTCCTTTTATAGTGGATTTGGTATAGAACATGAAACTGATTAAAATGACCAAAATAAAAAAGTGAGAAAAAGAGGCTCAGTTATTCCTTTTTCTCACTGGTTGCTTTGAGCAGTTTCTGTTATTTATCAGAAGTTTAAACAGCTTAGTGACTGTTTTTCAGGCACTTTTGCTTGATAAGTGGAGCTTTGCAGTCTTTACAGGGTGGTGAATGAGTTAAGAGTCTTCTCCTGTGGAGTCTCCACGTATTCCTTAGGAATATCTTTTGTTATAAAATACTTTCTGCAGTTGTAGTTATTGCTTAAAATGTCCTCTGTGTATGTGCTGTCCCGTTGGAAGCCTGAACACATACGACCTAAAAACTTAACTAGGAAGGAAGGGTGTAGGGGGGAATTGTGGAAATTATGGAGATTATTCAAACAATAAAACAAAACTCAAGGGCATACAACCCTGGCAAGTGAATGCAGCCAAGCAAGTGCCTGCAGAACGTGTCTGTGGGGTTTCCTCATTCACCCCTCCTGTAAAATTGTCACGCTCTGATTCCTCTCTGAAGCGCCTGTGCACCAACACACGCAGCATGGGAAATAAACAGGGAGAGTTAGAGATCTGTGTGCAGACACAGGGCTTCCATCTTATGGCAGTTACTGAAACATGGTGGGACAGTTCACACAACCAGAACGTTGCCATGAATGGCTGTAAGGTTTTAGAAGAGACAGAGCAGGAAGGCGAGGTGGTGGAG
>NW_010330361.1:0-1257 GCF_000700745.2 Antrostomus carolinensis
TACCCCCCAAATCTCCCCTTTTACCCCCAAACACACCCATTTGTGCCTTTGCCACTCGGAAATATTTCCTGGGGAACACCAAGAACGAGGAATTTCCCATTTCCAGCAGCTTTTTTGGGGCTAAATTTCAAAAATCCCGTTAAACTCAAGACTTTAAAAACCCCCACTTTGACTATTTGCCTGAAAACTTGGGGTTTTGGGGTTGGTTTTTTTTTTTCAAACCTCAGGGGTTTTTAACTCGTGGGGTTTTGCTGTTAAGCAGCAAATTCACCCCAAAAGGGTCAGGGGAATGGGGGGGGTTTCTCCTTATTTTTTTCCTCCTCTTTTTAATTTGCCTTTAAAGCTCTTTAAAAAGGGGGGAGATTTTTATTGTGGTTTTCTAAATTGATGGGAAAATCAGCCAGGCATTGCCCTGTGCCTAAATCCTCACCCTTTTTAGGTATTTTGACCCAAAATTAATTGCCCTGTGCCTAAATCCTCACCCTTTTTAGGTATTTTGACCCAAAATTCATTGCCCTGTGCCTAAATCCTCACCCTTTTTAGGTATTTTGACCCAAAATTCATTGCCCTGTGCCTAAATCCTCACCCTTTTTAGGTATTTTGACCCAAAATTCATTGCCCTGTGCCTAAATCCTCACCCTTTTTAGGTATTTTGACCCAAAATTCATTGCCCTGTGCCTAAATCCTCACCCTTTTTAGGTATTTTGACCCAAAATTCATTGCCCTGTGCCTAAATCCTCACCCTTTTTAGGTATTTTGACCCAAAATTCATTGCCCTGTGCCTAAATCCTCACCCTTTTTAGGTATTTTGACCCAAAATTCATTGCCCTGTGCCTAAATCCTCACCCTTTTTAGGTATTTTGACCCAAAATTCATTGCCCTGTGCCTAAATCCTCACCCTTTTTAGGTATTTTGACCCAAAATTCATTGCCCTGTGCCTAAATCCTCACCCTTTTTAGGTATTTTGACCCAAAATTCATTGCCCTGTGCCTAAATCCTCACAGTTTTTAGGGTTTTTAACCCAAATTACCTTGTTTTGTGACTAAATCCTCACTGGTTTTAGGTGTTTTAATCCAAATTCCATTTATCTGTACCTAATTCCTCACCATTTTTAGGTATTTTAACCCAAATTCCATTGCCTTGTGCCTAAATCCTCACCATTTTTGAGGCTTTTAACCCAAATTACCTTCCCCTGCACCTAAATCTCCACCATTTTAGAGCTTTTAACCCCCATTTCATTTCCCTGTGCCTAAATCC
>NW_010330362.1:0-3510 GCF_000700745.2 Antrostomus carolinensis
CCCCACCATTCTGGGATTCTGTGAAATGTTATTGGAAAAAAACCTGCTCCAAAGCAGCATTAGACTGGCTCCTGGAGAACATCACAGCTGCGTCCCAGCTCCCCCAGGGTTTGCTGTCAGGTTTGCATCAATAAAGTTGTGAGTCTGGAAACCACTTTGGCTTTGATTAGCTTCCAACAGGACAGCTTCTGTTGTGTCCCGGGTGTACTGCCTGCAGAGTTGGCCTAAGCCATCAGAAGAAGGGCCACCTGTTTTTTAATCTGATGGTTTCCTGATCTGGTGCTGTAGGAGCCATCAAATCCTGGACTATGAGATCCTGTCTTGAAAGCAAAGAAGCATGGAGGCTTCACTCTGACTCTTACTGAACTCTGTAGGAGTTGTGACATTAACTTCAACAGAGGAGGCAGTCTCTTGTGGTGAACCTGATTGAAATTCTCCATAACATGGAACATCTTCATGCATTCACTATTTAGAGTGTGTTTACAGAAAGGTGGGTACACAAATCTCCTTGGGATTCAGTGAGAATTGGATACTGAGCTGCTTCTTACAGAATCACAGAGTCACACAGAATTGCCTGGGTTGGAAAAGCCCTTTGAGATGATGGAGTCCAACCATGAACCCAACACTGACCAGTCCCCTATGACTAACCCATGTCCCTCAGCACTGTGTCTACACGACTCTTCAATCCCTCCAGGGATGGGGACTCCACCACTGCCCTGGGCAACCCCTTCCAATGCCTCAGAACCCTTGCAGCAAAGAAATTCTTCCTCACATCCCATCTCAACTGCCCTGGCCACAGCTGGAGCCCATTTCCTCTTGTCCTGTCCCTTGGACCTTGGTTGAACAGACCCACCCCCACAGCTGGAGTTTTGTTGAGCTTCAAAGCACAGTGCCTTCCTTCAACACTGCTCTCTCGGCTACTCTTTTCCACTCCACACATCTCAACCAAAAGGAAAGGGACTGAAGAGGAAAAGACATTTGTCACATCACTTCTTCTAGAAGCTGTTGGAGGAAACACCCCAGATGTTTCTCTACTTGCCAGTGAGATCAGCCCATGGAATTCAGCAGGGTTCTCACACACCACACGTGTTATGGATCAGATAATTCATTTGGACTATCAGTCATTCACAGAATCACAGAATGGTAGGGGTTGGAAGGGACCTCAGGAGATCCACAGAGAATTTACTGCTGCAGCTCTGTTTCAGCTCCGAAAGTGCTCTCAGGCCATCTAAAATACTATGATCAATTTATTTAAATTACAGCTAAAATACTGTGATCATTTTCTTTCAGTTATTCCCTTGTTTTAACACATTTTGTCATTGTGGTAAAAAATGTTACGTTACCAGCAGCAGTGGGGATAATAAGGCTGTGTAAAGCTTCTGGTAGGACTGGAGATGATTTCCACACATACCAAGGGAGTAGTCCACAATATAATATCTCCATTAAGAGGTGAATCTTAACAGAAAAATTAAGGACTCCTAGATATGCAGATGAAAGAATTACCACGTGTCAGGGAAGATATGACATCTGCATGACCTCATCCTGTAACA
Source organism: Antrostomus carolinensis (assembly GCF_000700745.2). NCBI lineage: Eukaryota > Metazoa > Chordata > Aves > Caprimulgiformes > Caprimulgidae > Antrostomus > Antrostomus carolinensis. The sequence goes on from NW_010330362.1 coordinate 1,551, forward strand.
TATTCAAGGTAATTGTAAATAAATACTGATTTTAAAAGTTTAATACTAATCCATTTTATCATTTATATCTAAATTCAGCAGGTTCCAGCTTGACTGATGAGTGGGGATTCATTAAACTAGCAGATTTCCCTCTGGTTTTTAAGGGTCATTATCCTAAATATTAATCAACCTGAGGAAATATGGCTTCCTCCATTTTCATTCTCTACATACCTCTCGGTCGTATGTCTCGTTGATGACCGGCTCTGTTGTGATCCATTTCATTCTGGTAGCAAAACGAAGAGAAGACAACTGAAAAACATGGGGTTGAAGTAACTGAAAGAGATATTGGTGAGGTTCTAACTTTCATCATCTGTCACTAATTAATCCTATCAGATCCCAGAACACAGGAATACAAAAGTTGCCCAAGGAAGTTGTGGCTGCTCCTCCCTGGAAGTGTTTTTGGCCAGGTTGGATGAGGCTTTGAGCAACCTGGTCTAGTGGAAGGTGTCCCTGCTGCTGGCAGGGGGGGTTGGAACTGGATGAGCTCTAAGGTCCCTTCCAATCCAAACCATTCTATGATTCTATGATTTATTCTATGAAAAGTTCTTTAACTGCAGGGAGCAGTATAAGATTTCTCATTCCACGAGTGTAACTTCTAGTTCTCACTGGCCTCTATAATTAGCCAACTTCAGATGATGGCTTCATGTCTTCTGTTCTGCCTGTGGACAGCTCTTGGTGTGCCAGAGTTGTGGTCTCAAAAAAACCCACTCCTGTTTCTGATCAAAATGAGACATCCTAAAAACTTCAAACCACACAGCAAGGGCCTTCAAGTTTAATTTTTGCAATTGTGGTGCCATGAGAGGAAGTCCTTGAAGCCTGAAAATCCTCCTCTTGATGCAAAGTATAGCAGCAGGGCCACCAAACTGGGGAAGGGTTTAGAGGGGAAGGGTATGAGGAGAGGCTGAAGGCACTTGGTGTGTTCAGCCTGGAGAAGAGGAGACTGAGAGGAGATCTCCTGGGGGTCTAGAACTTCCTCCCAAGGGGCAGAGGAGGGGCAGGCGCTGATCTCTTCTCTCTGGCCACCAACGAATGCCAGGAGCAGAGGAAATGGCAGGAAGATGTGGCAGGGGAGGGTGAGGTTGGCCACAAGGAAAAGGTTCTTCAGGCACCCAGAGGGTGGTGGAGCACTGGAACAGGCTCCCCAGGGAGGTGCTGATGGCACCAAGCCTGACAAGATTCCAGCAGCATTTCGCCAAGGCCCTCAGGGACATGGTGTGAATGTTGGGCTTGTCCTGTGCAGGGACAGGAGTTGGACTCCAGCATCCTGGTGGGTCCCTCCCAGCTCACAACATCCCATGGTTCTATGAGTCTGTGAGCTGTCTCCTCAGTAACAGGACAAGTTTCTAGATGCCATCAGAACAGAAGCACGAGATGATAAAAACAACTCTGCCTTGAAGACAACTGCATTAAAGTGCCTGTGTGTCCATTTTTTTTTCCCTACGGAAAACTTCCCTGGCAAAGAGCAAAGGGATTCCCTTCTCTGTGTTACAGATGTGGTTAAACTGGTCCCCTTCACCCAGTGAGACTTTCACCAATTTCATTATTTCACAGCTTAAAAAAAAACCAATCCCCTTACTACGAAGAGGTTCCTCCTAATTCCTGAACCAGCAGAACATCTGATACCACTGGGTGCGATTCCATCCACCTCATTATGTGGTAAAACACATTCGTGGGGTTGAAGCAACAAGAATAATTCACATTAACCAGCGTGTTTAGATTTTAGCTGCTCTGTTTCAAGCTCTCATCTTCCCTTCCCCAAGCCAATTCTGTTTGCATCACAAAGAGGATCAGGCAGCAATCTGTTTTCTGAGCCTTGGAGATAAGATGGAGCTATCTAATGTTTGTGATTAATTAGGCAGGATGTTTCCCTGGGATTCCTGCCACAGCTCTCCAGAGACTCTTCTTTAAACCAAGCTATGGC
>NW_010330362.1:3541-5367 GCF_000700745.2 Antrostomus carolinensis
CAGGAATAAGGTTTGAATTGTGCAGAAATCAGTTCAACTTACAGTCTCTTCCACATGCACAGCTTCCCCACAGATATTTGCCACCAGGACAGTATTGCAGTTTCCCCCTGAGAAAAAGAATTGAAAAATTAAAAACATAAAGAATATATTTTAGGGGGTTTTTTTTGTTGTTTCCTTTTCTGGAAGGTATTATTTTATTTTATTTATTAATTATTATTTATTATTTATTATTTATTATTTTATGTGCTGACTAAAATAGAGAAGAAAAAAAAAGCAACAAAGAACATAACCAGTTTGTAACTGTCCCTCTAAAGTTTCCATGGGTTCAGAAACCCAGTGGCACAGAAGGACTGAAGAATAAAGGTAAAATGTGTTTCTCACGTGGTGATGACACATTAAGAAGGTGGGAATAGAAACTGGGAAAGCCTGACACTGGGAAAACCAGAGCAGAGGATTTTAAAAGCTCTTGGCTAAATGTAATAGTGGGGAACCTGGCAGGACATGGCCACTGCCCTTCCTAAAAGCAACAACGTGAGACTTGTGCTGGGAACACCTCAAATGTCACCCTCAGTTCTGATGACTTTGGTTACTCCACACAGAATCACATAGAATCACCTTGGTTGGAGAAGACCTTTCAGATCATGGAGTCCAACCATGAACCCAACACTGACCAGTCCCCTATGACTAACCCATGTCCCTCAGCACTGTGTCTACACGACTCTTCAACCCCTCCAGGGATGGGGACTCCACCACTGCCCTGGGCAACCCCTTCCAATGCCTCAGAACCCTTGCAGCAAAGAAATTCTTCCTCACATCCCATCTCAACTGCCCTGGCCACAACTGGAGCCCATTTCCTCTTGGCCTGTCAGTTGAACAGACCGACACAAACACCTCCAGCCTGTTCTCAGCTGCTTTCTCCTCCCATCTCTCCAGCCTGCATCCCAAGAGCCTTTCCTGTCTATTCATGATGCACCACAGCTTTGGGTCTATAACGTGTAGCCTGACACTAAAGCAGGAGAATCTGAAAAGGTGTGTCACATGCTGGGGAGGTTTTTGGGGTAGTTTTTGGAAGTATTCTAATTTTTTTTAATTTCTACAGGCTTGAGCAGTGTGGGTTTTGTACCGTCTCCTGTACCTGCTGTTTTATTTGATGAGGAAAACCAGATATCCTTCAAATAACAAATTAGTTCTGTGTGTTTGTACGTTATGGGCTTAGGACTTGGTTTTCTAGGAGCTCTTTGGGGTTGTTGTGATCCACAGCTCTTACCTAGAGAGTCCTTGAGAACGTGAGTGAGCTTGCTCTGCCGGAAGGGGATGTGGTCCCTCTTGGGATCAGCCAGAGCGATGATGATTTGCTCGAGGAAAGACAGAGACTTGTTGATGTACGTGGCTTCTCTCAGAACCTGCCCTTCAGACTGTAATGAAAATCAAAAGGCAAAGCTTCCACCACACGAGTTTCTGGCTGAAGGGCAGAGGAGAGCACGTTCCTTACTGACAGTACAACTCTGCTCCACTGAGAGGGGAAGGAGCTAATTCAGACCAAATAAATTTGTGATCCAGAGCTTCCTTCAGGTTGAAAACAAGTTTTCAAAGACCTCAAGTTCTCATTAGAAGTCTACCAGGACCACTGGCTGTTCCTTCCCAAAGGGTAAACTATGGATTTGTCACAGAGCTGATGCGATTGCTGTTCTGATCAATACAGAATGTCACCTGGGACCTGAGGAGCTTTCAGTTGTTGAGTCCTAATGCTCTAAGAAAATTTCAACACTTTGCCTACTGTGACAGGGCCCATGTCAACCTCATGGGGTTCAACAAGGACAAGGGCA
>NW_010330363.1:0-2210 GCF_000700745.2 Antrostomus carolinensis
CTCAGCAATAATGAAAACATCTCTGCACTATTGACACTGTTTTTAGGACAAGTCCAAAACAACCCCATACCAGCTACTACGAAGGAAATTATCTCTACCCCAGCCCAAAACAGCACAACAATACAAAGAATTTTCCCTTTCATTGTGCCCCTATTCTTATGTTTCTGTCTGTCAGCTACCAAGCTCTCCTAAAACTAAAGATGACAATTTTCAGCAGAGCAGCTGAGTTATGGGGAACTCCAAGGGAAGGAATGGTCTGATATGTCAAAGGTGTTGGAAAAATCAAAGGGAAAAAAAGGCTGGGGAAAAGGCGGTTAGAATTGACTAGAAGGACATCATTAGTGATTTTAGAGAGAGCAATTCCTGCAGAGTGAAGTGGCTGAAAACCAGACTGCTGAGTGTCAGAGAGCTGAGTTCAAGAGAATGGGAGTAAACTAGTCATTTGAAAGGATAAGAGGTAAAGGAGATGAGAAAGGCATAATGGTATGTAGAGGAGGGTTGTTTTTGCAGGGACTTCAGAGGCTTATTTGAAAACAGACGAAGAGGGTGATCCATAGAAAGAGTATACTGGTGAGTCTGGAGAAGGAAAGTGCTAATCAAAGAATAAGTAAGGATGGGAGGAGGCTGAAGAGACCCTAGCAGGGAGTGGGTGAAGAAAGGATTTTTTCCCAAGGATAAATGCAAAGATGCAGAGGATGAACACAAGGGTCCACAGACATTCACCAGACCATGTGTCTGGATGAAAGAAGGCAGTATAGAGGCTGGCAGTTAGTAGTTAGTGCTTGTGGAAAGGCAACAAGGAAAGCTGAGAGGAGAGTTATGGGTAACTGTCATCAGACTGATGGACTAAAAGGAGGATAGAGGAAGACAAAGAAATCAGAGCAGCCAAAAGGTAACTGCAGAGCGCACAAGGTGTAAGAGGCAGAAACAGCCATGCAGCAAGGTCAGTGACTCTCTGTTGAGCTGGCAGCTGAAACCTGAAGCTCTTAAAGTATGACTAAAGCTGCAAAAATCAACAAGAGAAACACAATCAGCAACAGTGAGAAGAAGAAATGGTTACCAAGAGCACTGTAAGGCACAGGTAAGAAAAAAGGGGAGAAAGGGACTGGCACCGCAGCTGGCGGATGTATCGGGGTTCACAGTGAAGCAAAGAGAACTGGGGAGGCGGCATTGCAAATTACGTACCGGGGATTTTGACACGTTCATCTAGTTTCAGGTGTGGCCATAAGGGTTTCCAAGGCCTGTAGTCCTGCCTCAGTGGGTGTAGTTGGGAAATGTAAAGGAGACTCTTCAAATAAAACAACAGCAGCCAGGGAAGAATCTATGGATTCTCTTGTTATCTTTTTCATCCATATAAAGCCTTGGAATCCTCAGACCTTCTCAGATGCCAGGATTTGCATCTTGGACAGATGGACCTGCCTCCTGAGCCTGTCTTGGTTGCTCCTTCCCTAGACAGTCTAGTGTTCAGCAAAGGCTTCTCACACTCAGAATCACACAGAATGTTAGAGACTGGAAGTGACCTCGAAAGATCATCTAGTCCAATGCCAATTCTCCTGCTAGGGCTGAGCAAAGTGCTTGCATTTCATGCCCAGATTTCCCTTTGGTGCCTAAGATGAATGTACAGGTGCCCATGTCAACCTGGAAGCACTTAAAGTGCCTGATTTTGGAGTTAAATTCTTTTCCTTCCCTACATCTCTACTATTGTGCAGTGCTGAGCAGCTCAGTCACCCTTCCTGTTTCTAAGACTGCTTTGTAAGTCTAATCTGGCTCATCCACAAAGCTCTGGCAGTATAAAGTGGCCTGAAGATAAATAAGAGTATGAATTGTGGGTTTTTGTATCACAAGATCCATGTGTGTGGCTCTTGGCTTCCAAGAGAAGCAGGTCTCTTGCATTGAAACTTTACAAAGGTGATCCTTGCACTGGGCACTATGTTTACTGGCACAAGTTAGGCAACAGGGCAGAGCTGATTTTTCATGTCTACCAGACATGCAGATGTTGTAGTACCTACCAGGATGCCAGTTGCACTGGTTGCCCTGTGCTCACCCCAAGTGGAGCCACCTGCTCAGCCCTGTTGGATAAACGTAAGCAACCTTGGTGTGGGGACAGCTGGGTATTGCTGAGTGTGAAGATGATACTGCTGCAGAGCATCAAGGTAATCACTGATGATCAAGCCTCTTGCTTCTCAGAGCCCAGGCTGCCTCTACCAGAA
>NW_010330363.1:2249-19776 GCF_000700745.2 Antrostomus carolinensis
AAATTAAGCACATTTGGTATGGAAACCACCAAGAGGCAACAAATGTGCAGCCTTGCTATGCTTTGTATAAGATCACATTTAAGAGTTGAGCTCACTCTAAAACTGTGAAAGACAAGGACTGACATCTCTGTTTCTAATGAGTTCGTGGAGCTTCTCCTCCACATAAAAGTTCAGAGGATGGAGAAGCCCATGAGAGCCTCTGGGCTGGGAAGCCAGCTCATCATAGAATCATAGAAAGGTTTGGGTTGGACGGGACCTTAAAGGTCATCTAGTTCCAACCCCCCTGCCATCAGCAGGGACACCTTCCACTAGACCAGGTTGCTCAAAGCCTCACCCAACCTGGCCTTGAACACTTCCAGGGAGGGGGCATCCACAACTTCCTTGGGCAACCTGTTCCAGTGTCTGACCACCCTCACAGTGAATTTCTTCATACCCCTCAGGGCTGAGAAAGTGGCAAGGTGGAATTTCTAGTCCAGGCAATAATACTGGAGTTGGAGCATTTGAAGTTCCTGAGACCCAACTCTAGTCCTGCCAAGGCAGTTGGATTCAATGAGCTATGTGCCCAGGACTTTGCTATGAAGTTTGACCACAAAAATATAATTTTTGTGTTGTGAGAGGAAGTTAAATGCATTTCAGGAGCTCTGGTTTACACTCTCTGCCTGTAACTTCTTTTTATGGTTATTTGTATGAAATTGTTGTTGTTTCTGGATAACAGCTGAGCATGATTTCATCTAACTGCACACCACCAGGTTCTGCAAGGCTATCTGGTAAAAACATTTAATTTCCTCCAGAAAAGGGTGGGCTGAGCCGGAGGGAGGCGTCAGCCTGTAACTGCCGCCTTTTCCACAGACTGTGAAATATGGCTTAATGTCCCAGTTAGAAAGTCCAGTTCTGGGTGTGCAAAACCCTGTGAGTTGTGTCAAGAAGAGAGATGAATGTCTCTGTTGCTGTGGAATATTTCCACAGATCATGTATTTAGTTTGAAATAACAAGATTTAAAGTGTCTGTTATGTTCATTACTGAGGAAGAAGTCTTATGCTTTATTCTAATGAGTGTTAACCAGGTATTCCCAATTATTTAGTCATTGGATTGTTTAAAATGCAAAGGCAGTTAAAACAATATTACAAGATATTTAAACTCTTTTCATCAGAACCCTCTGTTGTGCTTGGTATTGTATAAACAAACAGAGATTAATTTGACTTGACTTTAGAAATCTGAACTGCAGAATTGGTATCTTCATCTCCCTTTATGGTTAGAAAAAGGCATTTTTATGATGCATTCCTCAGATCTATTTTAGATTTCTGCTTTGGTTGAGATCAATTACACTGTAAAAGTACCAATTTAGGAGATGTCCTAAAAGTTGCTGTCTGCTTCCTGCCAGGTGAATCCCAGACAGGGTCTTTAAGGACCTTACTGTTTAAGAGGGCAAAAAGGGCAAAAAACAGAAGAATGGAAACATCATTATCTCCATCTCACAAATGGGGAACAGAAATGCAGAGGGACTGAAGGTGGGATCCATTTGACCACAAAAGAGACATTTGCAGTACTAACTGCAAATGTTCAAGTCTGGTGTGTGAACTCTTCATAGTCAAGTTGGAGAAAACTCTTCTGGGGCGCAGTTCATCCTTCATGTACCAGACATCCAAGATAGATAGGCACTTCTGGATTAGTAGTTGTATGACATCTTTCCCTCCACTGGCTCTCAAGATGTCCAATCTCACAAAGCTCAGAGGCGGGTATCTTCACATGGATATTAAGAGTCAGGTGAGATGAATCCCCCTAGATCCATGTCACATGGGAGGTTTATGTTGGTGCCTGGAGATGAACCCATTTTTCCTGAGAACCTTAACAGTGAAGCCTTCTCTGAAGACCTCTTGCTTTGGTTCAAATAATCCTTCTGAGGCAGAGCCTGACACTGGGGACCCTGAAAACTTTCATCAAACTATAAAGAGTAATACCTAGCCACTGATGTAGGATCATTTTTATCCCAAAGTGTCTGTCCTTTAACGGTCAGGTAAAACATTGCCAGGTTGATGTGTTCAGTAGGAGCAGGGTAGAGCCCTGGGCCTCCACTCATGCTCCAGCTGCCCAATGGCGGTGACTGTGAGAAGGAAGGAAGGTCAGCTTCTGCTTGTCTGTGTCCTGATCCCATACATGGCAATCAGGATCCCATTTGACTGTCTTTCCTCAGCGGTCAAACTCACAGGACACCACACCTGCACTGGGACCTTGCAGGCAGAAGTGCAGAAGGCGTGTTTAACTGAAGATAGATAAGTTTTGAGAGCTGGCACAGTTTGGGTCTGCTCAGTTATGTGTCCACCACCAGGCTGTTCCTAGGACATATAAGGAACACTTGGGAGGATGATTAATACACCTTGTGCCACTCAGTTGGAGAATGCAGCAAAGAAGCAGTAGACACCAACTTACCTGCCAGTTTTTCTATTACAGAATGTGTACATGGTGGCAGAGTCAAACCATCTAAAGAAGAATTTGACTGTTTGAAAACTCAGGCTTTTGGTTGGGCATGTTGCATTTTGCATGTCTACGGCTTTCATACCAAATCAATTCAAGGTCTTTTTTTAAAATGCTACTTCAGTGAATCACAACTCCTGTAAAGATGGAGAAACTTAATCAAAGTCAAAGTAATCGTTTTCCACTGTGAACCAATGGCAGTGAGGGATGAGTCTGGAGACAACCTGATTTTCAGGCCTCTTTTAATCACTGTATCGTGCTTCCTCCTTAGTAAATAAATAAATTTTAAAAAATCTCCAAACTATCCTACATTTCCCCCCCCCCTTTTTTTGTGATGTAAATTTTAAGCTCAGTACATTCTGTCCAGGGATATGGATTCCACAGTCAGATATTTGTGCAGGGATGTACAGCTGTATGTTTATAGTGGGGGGCAATTATTACTCTCTTCTACCCTGCTCGGTTGTTCTTTGCTGAGTAGAGAAAACTAGGAACAATTAATTTTGTGTCTCTTCCATAAGCCAAAGAAGCACTTTCAACCTTTACTTTCAAGAAGCAATTAACTTCAGGTTTATTAGTCAAGTTGTGCTATGAAGTTTCAATCTTTCATTGTACATTGTGAATTTTAATTACAATTTATTAAAATAATTTAATTGACTTCAGTCAATGGGTGTGAATGAGGGCAGAATTTCCCTGAGAAAGCTGTAGGCAGAAGAAAAGGCCACCCATCCTAAATGCCTTCTGCCTGCCCTTTTTTGGGTTGCATCAGACTGTTTGAAAGAAAGCTGCATTTATCATCTTTGATGCCTCCAGCTCAATGGTCAATTCATATTAGATTCCACAAAAGGCAGTGAACCAAATTCATCTCTGATACAATTCCATTGACTTCAATGGTCTTACCACAGGGATTAATCTGGCCTAATATTATAGTATTAGAATGCATGTGTGTGTGTGTACTATTAGCCCAGACTCTTTGCTGGAGATCATGGCGTGTAAAAGCTGATAGCTGCTGCAGTTGCAATTTGCTCAAGAAATCCAATTCCTTTTGTTGACCCACTGAAGTTCACATTCCAAAAAAAAAAAAAAAAGAGAGAGAGAGAGACCCAAACCCCTCCAAATCCCTAGCCAATTTGAAACCACAGCTGAATTTAGATGCATATTTGCTAATTTGGTTTATTATGCATGCAAATATTGGTATAAAAGGTGTTTCAATTATTTTCTAAGGCAGGGACCTATGCATTCTCTGCAGTCACAAAGAGTTTAAATGGAGTTATTTTTCCCTGCCTATAATCGTTCTCCCTTTTAAGTACCCAGGCAGAAAAAGTAAGTTTACTGCTTCTAGCACAATGGCTCTCTTCACTTTTAGGTTTGGGAGACCTGGGTGACCTACGAAAGTTAATTAGAAGGTTAACAAAGACTAAGGCAGAGTAGAATACAGCGCCTCTCCTCCAGCCAAAGATGTCATCCATTAATTAGGGAAATCGTTAAGGTGGCCTTTATTGAATCCATAGAAAATCGGCAGTTGGCGGTCGACAGTTTTGATCAGATTTTCCTCTCCCCAATAATACTACCCTTAGTGGCAGGAGACGCGGAGGGTTTGGGGTGGGGTGGGAGGGGAGGGCTGAGGGCTGAGGGGGGAAGTGTGTGTGCGCATAGGGGGAGTATGTGTTTCAGCGACATTACAGTTAAACAGCCGCCAATTGTGACGGCTTTGATTCTCAGGCTTACATGGCATACTTTTTCCATGATGTAATCTTTATTGAACCTGGAAGCTTGGGGGTGGGGGGCAGGGGGCAAGAGAAACTTGCTGCTGCTGCTGCTGCTGCTGCTGGTCTTGTTTTTGTGAAAAATAAAAAAGGGCTGCTGCCTCTCAGCCTCAGGAAGCCCTGGGAGTTAATATTGCAGTCATCATAGGCAGAGCTTGCTGCTTTTGCATGGTAATACGCTATCTGACTCCCCTTCCCTCCTAACCGAAGACTGCTCGCTTCTAGCAGTGAGAAGCAAACAGCCATCTGCACAGCAGACCCTTCATTTCTCCACAAATACATTCACTTTAAAGTTGAAGGGCCTTTTTGAAGACCTTAGGTTTTTTTTTTTCCCACTACAGCACCAAAGTGGTGTTGCTATGGAGAATTTCAAGTGAAACGTTAGACAGTCCTGGCATTTTAACATGTATATTTTTGAACCTACTGGGAGAATTATCTGGGTGGAGGTCTTTCCCACTTTAGTTTTTACATTTTTCCCTATACATTGAATAAGCTATGTCAAGGATGGTGATTACAGCACACCCAGCCTGCTCGGTGTTGTAACTAAGAGACCTAGCATGGAAGAAGTGTTTTGTTTGAGAACATGGGAAGCCATCACCTTCCAGGGGAGGAAGGCAAACACAAGGGCTACTGCAATCTAGGATGTTTAAGTTAAAGCAAAGCTGTCCCAGCTCTGACATCCTGAAACCTGTTGCTTGGAGCCATTTGTTTGAGGGTTTTAAAAAATATGGAAGCAAGAGCTGTTTGGATATCTATAGGACTATATCCTACGCAACACATGGTACAAAATATCTTAGAAAGATTTTAAATATAAAACAATTGAATAACACTTTAATTGACTGGTCTTCTTCGGGAGAGATTATACACAGTTCTAGGCCATTAAAGACTGACAAGCTACTAAAAAAATCTTGTACTTATTCTTTCACCTCATATTCTGGTAAAATACTTCTTCAGATTAGCATGAATTTCTCTACCAAAAAGAATTCAAATGTGAAATACCAAGAAAAAATGGCTATATTTTTAAAAACTAGTTTTAATATGCACAGGGCATACATCTGCCTTATTGCCTATATCTTTCTGTACACTGTGGTAGATAGTACTTGATTTTATATGTAGCCTGTAATTCAAGCTCTCATATTAAATAATTCAAACTTACTTAGTATTTTTAACATGCAAAATGTGTCGTATCAAAAGCAAGCATCAGCGCAGAAACAGTAGGGAAGAAAGTAGCCAAGCTGCTCCCGATACGACCCTCAACTTTTCTGTGTCCTTCTTCTTGTGCCAAAAGGGAGATGGATCAAGGTATACTCCATGAGCAAGGCTTTCTCCATGCTTTGAAGAGCTCCCAGAGAATTGTGATTTGACCTGGAGAGGCGTTGTGTTCCCACAGCTCTGTTTTGGACCTTTTCCTCTTTTAGGCTAAGAGACAAACTAACTCACCCATTGTGTAGCCACTGAGATCCTCAAATAAAGTGCTATAAGAGGGCCACACACTATTATTCTTTTATTATGGAGCAGCAGTGGCTGTTCAAGAGTTACTGTGGATTTTTATATGTTTTCCTACTGCCTTTTGTCTTCTAGTAGCAGTCCTGTGGCTTTGAGAGCTTTGGTCTCCGACTAGACCAGGGTTCCTAAATTTAAGGTGGCATCTTTGGGAGGCTCTGAAAATCATTCTGGGTAGGGGAATGCAGGGTTCCCATTGCTTAGACATGTTTTTGTATCACTGTAGCTTCCATATTAAAATGCACGTGAGGGTGAAGAGCTGGTGCCACTGTTGACTTCAGCACTTGTGAGATGAATTTCCTGGCAATATTGAACAGCATTTGTACAAAGCCCCTGGTAAGCAGTGCATTGCTAATGGAGATGTTGTTGAGAGCATGGGCAGGATGAAATCTCAAGGGTGGGAGAAGATTCTTGTAGCTCTAGCTATAAGAAACATACAAAGGGTGAGAAAGTGACTTACAGATGGTTTTTCTCAGGTGATGCTCGTAGAGTTGCTGCCCGAATTTGTATCCTTGTCATGGAATTTTACTGGATTTTTCATGTGATTTTTCTTCTCTTGGTAGCTGTGACTGGTAGCAGAGTAAACACAAATGGTTACAAACACAGTTTTAATTTCACAGTTAACACAGCTTTGAGAAGGCTGATAAAAAGGGCACACTAGTATTACTTTTTAACTATGATGTTCAACATAGCAGCACTTATAAGTGACTGAGAAGGGGGAAAGTGGGTTTGGTGGGTTTTTAATCCACTTAATTTGAATTTCCTAAAATGGCACAGGAAGGAATCAATACAAGAGACAAGGCAAAAGTCCAGTCAAATCTGTAGGAAGTTCTCTTGATGTCCAGGAGCCAAATTTTGGCTGCCTCTGCGGTTTCTGCCGCTGCCATTTTCTCTAAAAGCATCATGGAAGGGATTTTTGTGGAAGTCTGTGTATCTAGAAGGTAGATAATAACACCTATCTTTAGGCACCTGCTCCTGTTTTAGTGTTCCAAGTGGCTTTTTCTATTCAAGAGGGGCAGAGGAACACCTGTAAAACTCGTTCTTTTAACCTGTTTCAGACGCCCATGTCAAGATCAGATGAGCTGTGCCCTCAACATGCCTACTCCTTGGAGTATAAAGGGGATCTGGACAACAGCTTCATTTGAGTTAGGCTCAGCCTTGAAGTTGAGTGCTGTAAGAAGCATTTTTTAGTGACTCCAGCATATAACACCCTGTGGGAGGAATGAAGGATCATCGGAGACCTATAAGGTGGAAAAGAAGCTGTCTACAGAAGAGGAGACAGTTGGCTATGCTGAAAGGGGAGCTGTCAGATCAAGGAAAATCACTTCTGGAGTTTCTCAAGAAGGTGCCTAATTTATATTTTTAATAAATATCTGTGTGCAAAACATAGCAGCATCAGCTATATAGAGGACACAAACACCCAACAGGAAGAGCTGATGGCTTTTACAAATAGAAAGGAGATGATTTATAGTCATGTAAAATGCCCTTATGGATGAATCAGAGGGATTTCTGCTTGAAGCTAGAAGCTCTTTACATAGAAATTCAAAAGGAAAAAAAAAAGACCTTCTGTCACTGGCCACACTCTGACCAGGAGACACTAATGTTACAGGGTTGACAAGTAGGCAAATGCAGTTCTAGGTTATATCAAATGAGCTGTTTCCAGTAGAGAAAGAAAAACAGGAATGCTGTGCTCTGCCATGCACTGAGACTTCCTGTGGAATTCTGTGAATAAAACCTACAGAAATGGAGGATATCACAAATGACTAAAATAAGGTCTAAAGACCCGAGAAAAGAGCATGAGGCTTTGCAGAAGGGATTAAAGCAACATCTGAAGGCTTTGCTGAAAGGCTTGAGAGATGGCCTGAGACTGGAGGTAACATTTTTCAGGGGCAGCAGAAGCTGGAACAAGTTCAAAATAGATGAATAAGGAACCAGTAACCAGATGGCTGAGGACCAGCAGCTTTTCCGGGGACAGGGGAGGCCAAGGAATCTTTGGCAAGCTTGGAGGTAACTAACTGAGCAGGACGGCAGCGAGGATTTAAAAAGCTAAAAATACCAACAGCACAAGGAAATCAGAAAGTTGCAAAAGTCAGAAACCTGATGTGGAATTAAGGCTGTCAGAGGACTTCTGTTGCCTAGTCTTACCTACCACTGTCACAACTGCAGAAACCAGAAGAGAAGAAGCCGGACAAACTGTCACAATATGTAAGAAACTGCATACAAAATGCAGTGAATGATCTGAGGACGTAAGCCCAGAACCTTTCTGTCAGCATTTAATGTATAGCCCAAATCAGTGGCAGAGATGGACAGTAACAGTGTTTCCCAGGCACCAAGCAGGCCTGCAGCCTTATCTCCAGCAAAAAAAAAAAAAAAGACTCAGTTGTCCACTCCTTTTCCAAACTGGGACACATGGTCTGAAGCCAGAAACCAGTCTGGTAGGCTGAGGCTCAGCGGGGATTTCAGAGAAGAGAAGGGGAGAACCTACCTAAGCTGGAGGGGAACCTGAGGAGCCTTCCCTTCTGGCACCCCTCCAGCAAGAGCTGCCAAGATGCTTTGGCAATGAACCAGTTTAGAGGGACTCAGCTGGACTTGGCCTGGCCTGCAAAGATCAGCAAAAGGAGGCCAGAGCCATTCTGAGAGGTGCTGGAATTTGCCGCAGGGATCAGGTGCATCTGTATGCTGAAAGGGGACATAGCTGCAGGAAAAAGACAGGAGCCCAGTGCTGTGGACACGGTGAGTATGGGTGGGAGTCTGATATGTGAGATGGGAACCCTCCTGATGGCACTTCGGAGTGGTTAGAAGAAATTATACAATGGGTTTGCAAGACAGGGAAGATGGTTGCTAAGGAAGCAGCTTTGTTAACAGTTCATTTAATGGGAGCAGGTAGGAAAATATCAGCATAAGGCTAGCCTGGAGTGTGGCCAAAATGGAGTAACTGGTGGTACCCAATGAAAGCCCTTGCCCAGCTTTGAAGGAGAAAAGGTGCAGCTTATGACTTGAAAGTCAAAGTGTGGTCGTACAAGAGTCAGAGCTGCTGACCTAGCCATCTTAGGCAGGTGGATTGGCTGTGACCAAATGTGTGAGGGGTTACTGGCTCTGGGGAGCAGTGGGCACCAGCTGAACATACAGGTCATTGTGTGGACATGGGCTGAAGTGAGGAGACACCATGGTGGGGACCTCTGCAGCTTGTTGTGAAAGGCCAGTCTCCAAACAGTGGGGTCTTGCTGCAGTGAGAGTGGACCGATGCACTTGCAGATGTTGCACGGTTGAAGCAGATGAGCTGAAAGCATCTGATCTGCAGGGCATGAGTAACCTTGCTTATAGGAGAAGAAGGTATCGTAACACAGTGTATACTCTGCTGGTAAAAGAAAGTTGGGGATGATCCAAAGTGTGCCTTAAGGTCTGGGAAATCTTGGCAGTGAACCCCCCTGTGCATCAGAGATGTAGCTGTGTAAGCAGGTTGCTTTGGAGCAGCGGTGCAGCTTTGAAGCTAATGCCGTGATGACCCCCAATTGCTGCACGTTGGCTCAGTGACAGAGCAGATGCAGTGTGTATGAGCTCATCTCCTGTCAGACAACACTACTTGGGAAGCTCAGATGCCCACCAAACATGCTCCAAGTATCCCATCCTCTTGTGTGGTGGGGTGTTTGGTCTGGAGAAGCTGACTAAGTGTTATATGAAGGAAACCTCTCATGCTGCACGCAGCGTGGATTTGGAAGACAGTAATTGTTTCATCCCTCTGTTGAGGCAAAGCGCTTGCTGACACTATCACAGCCAGAGGACATGGTAACTGTGCATCTGTGAGTTATGGGCAGCAAACAGAGAAAGCGTGAGTGTTGGGTCAAGAGGTCTTTTAATGACTTTACTTAGTGGAAACCACTATGAAGCTGTGACTCTGGTAAGGGTTCAAGGATGGTTCCTCTGAATCCTGAAGTCACTGGTTTTACTTCATAATGAAAACTCAAGGCTCATCTTTAGAGGCACTGACCCATTAAACTGCTCCACACTGTCTGGGAAGAAGGTTTTGTACAGACCACTGAAGACCTAAAGGTGCCTTCAGCAGTAACTTGGATATCACCCACAGGTCTCGTTAAGGGAGACAATAACGCATGGCTCAGTATAGAAAGAAATCATGCCGTAGCGGGTGCAGCTGCGGCTGTGAACTGGTAATACCTTGGATATTGCAGCGTTTCCGACTGGTTTCCATACCCAGTTTTAAGAAAAATTGGCAAGTGGCAGTAGAAGCACAGAGCAGGGGTGAAGGGCAGGAGACAGCATTTCTACTGTGTCAGTAGGCAGCACTTGAAAGTGCCGGCTTCTGGCTGACACTGAGTGATCTTGGAAGCGGTCACTGTAAAATAGGTCCTTCTCAGCCTGTCTGCTGTACCGAGATGGCTCTGGGCACACTCGGAGACTGCTGGTAAGAAAGACCGCATTTACAACCAGCCTGGGATCAGATCAAGGCTGCCACTGAACTTGAGCTTCCTGAAATGAAAGTTGTCTGAAAAGAGGTACCTTCTCATTGACACGCAACCCGACGAGAGTGAGTTTTCTCTGACAAAAGGAAAAATATGGCTGTGCACAGGGCTGGGTGATTTCCCAGGCAGTCACAGATGTGCAGAGTTTTGTGGAACTCTGAATTTACTACGAAGGGCTTATTTGTGGATTTGCCAGTATTGCAGAGACACCAACTGCAGTGGCATGTGAGAATTAACCACTTTCAGAATTAGAGTTGCTTTTGCCTCGGCAGATCCAGTGTTAAAACCCTTTCATGCAGGCCCAGTTGCTAGTCTGCTCCGGAGGCTGCTCTGAAACCAGAACACAAGCGATTTGTGAGGTTGAAGATTTAATAATTAACTTACAAAGTTGAAGATCTGATACCCACAGTGGTCTAAGTAATCCAGAGACTTTGTAAACAGGAGTTCAGAGAGGCAGTTTGCCTGGAAATGGGAGAAGTGGTGGGGTTTTGTACTCACACCCATGCCTCAGAATAAGAAAGGCACTAGAGACACCTTGTCCCAGCTGCCTGGTGGAAGTCAGTTGCAAATGTTGCCCTGTCAGATTGCTCAGGAGAGGGACTCTAGAAGAGATGACGGCCTCTCCACTTTCATAACATGTTCAGATGCAAAAGTTTCTGGTGGGTGCCCTGAATGATATTAGGCACAGGATCAGACATGCCAGAGAAATGTAGATACTTCCCAAAGACTCTGCCTTGGATGTAGCACATCAGGTGACTAGAAAATCTATTGGCAAATATGATTACTGCAGAACTGCCATTGCAACAAAGAGATTACTAGGAAAATGGTGTAAAAGATGGGAAAACTTATCCAGCGGTGGTTCTGGTACAAGCTGATGATCTGGAATACCTCATAGCTCAGTTCTGAGCTACACAAGAGTTTTGAAACTGCCAGATATTTGGAGAATGCAAAAAATCTTAGGCAAATTATTAGAGGATTTGTGCTGAGTAAAGCACTAGAGAAAAGCTTAAGAAATTTGGCAAGAAAAGAGCTCTTTGCAATAATAAAACTGTTGGGATGGACTAGACACACAAGAGTAAGGAAGAACCTGGTTAAGGATTTATTAGAGAAGGGATGTAGAAAGGTAGCCCAAGAATTTTTTTCAGTCTCCTGAACTGCTTCTGCCATCAGGAACATCCCCGATGAGAGAGTCTGCCACATGATTGTACACAGCACCAATACACAGCACACATTATCCAGCTAAGGACTGTAGGTCACGTCTTCAGCTGGGAGAAATCAGCACAGCTTCATTTAGTTTCATGGAACAGCACCCGTTCCCCCAGCTGCTGTTGTGTTCGGCTGCTCTGTGCTCTTCTGCTCCATTAAATGAGCTGGTTTTTTTCCCAGCAGCTTGGGTTTCTGGGTGTTGCTTTTTGCTGTAGGGCTTGGGAGAAGAACATGACATATCCTCCAAGAGTGGGCCTTGGAAACAGTAGCGAAGATAGCTTCTTACACAGCCACCCATTGCCACCTTCCCCTGCGCCTGAGGTTAACCCAGCATGCTTGGTTAGGGCAGCTCTCATGCTCTGCTGCAGAGTGGGAGACACCTTCCTGACTACTGCCAGCTCTGCTGTGCCTCTGAGGCCTTAAACTTAGTTTCAGGAGGAAGGAAATTACTTTTTCAGAGGAGGTGGAGAAAAAGCTGAGATTGATCCTCAAAGGTTACCTGTGATCTGATTACCATGAACCCCTGTCTACCTCTCCAGAACATACAGCCAAAGTGCGGTTATTTCAGAGTGAATAACATAACCCCATCTGCTGCAGTGGGAATGGATGAAGGGAAAGACTGGGAGGGGAGAGGATAAACTGAGGACATGACCTAGGAGATAGCGAAGGGCAGAGACCAGTTTTCACCCTGCATCCTGTACAGCACTTCACCCAGTAACTCCAACAGCCGAGAGGCTTTGAGGCTTCGGAACTGAGGAGAAGGTTTTGGTAGGACCAAATATATGGAGCTGTGTCCCATGAGCTGGGTGCATCTGGGAGGGGCAGCAGCACCCACAGGGGGTGCATGGAGGGAGCAGACATTGACAGGCACAGATTGAAGCAGGATGGGAAGTATGAAGGAATTGGGGGTATGTCAGGTTTGCACTGCTGAGAGACCATACTTGGGACAGAAGGGGCCCAGCGGGTGTGGAAAGGAGACATCTCTGCTTGGAAGGCACATCTGCAAGTCAGCATCTCTCTGCTCTGTGTCTGTCCAGCAGCGCCTTCTGGCAAGGCAGGGTGAGGAGAGAGGTGCCCTGGGGTACCCCCTCCTTACCTAGCCCTGCAGGAGTCACTGCCTCAGCTCCCAGTCCTTGCACTGATAGTGCCTGGAGGTCCCAGGTGAGCTGGGAGGCCCTCTGTGCTCAGCACCCTCAACGTAGCAGGAAAGACGGGAGAATGCTGCATGCCTGCAGGAGCCCTCCTGCTCCAGGGACACCCATCAGAGACACAGCCTGACCACAAGAACGTGACACTTCTTAATCAACGGGTCTTGCTCTAGCAGCCCATGGAACAAATGTTACTTCCTACCATGCCATATTGCTTACAAAATAGCCACACAGCAAATAAACTGAAAATCCCAACTTTCCAGGTCGTGAACTCCAGGCTGTCGCAGCCTGTGCCAGCACAGGCCAAAGCTGAGAGCAGAGCATGGCTCCCAGCGCCAGCAATCCCACCCCAGCCTCCCGCCCCACCGACAGCCCGGCCCAACGCTCCCTCCGCCGCGGCTGGCAGCCAGGGAACCTGAGGAGCATCTGCTCTTTAACTCTGGTGGGCTTGGGATCAGGTTTATATTCCTTTTGAAACCCTTGCCACAAGTGCAAAGAAGTTGCACTGGGTGGTGCAATTTGAGAGCAAAATTGCACGCAGAGGTGACACGCCGAGGGCATACACAAAACAAGGGAAGAGTTTCCAAATCGCAGGCTGCCACAGAGCGAAGAGTTTTTACATAATAGCAAAATTAGGGTTTGGATGACTGGTATTCTTCAACAAACTTTTCAGAAATATTTCCTGGAGCAAACCCAAAGAGAGAATCCTCATTTACCCTATTCCTTTCAGAGGTAATTGAATTCACTTGTTTAGGGTTTCTGCCTCCTCCACCTTTCATTCAGCAGCAATGTGAATTCTGCTAATCTCTCTACAAAACAGTCAATCTCCTCTAGTCTCACTATCCATTATTCAGCCACCCAGTAATGAAAAATTGCTTTGATCCTCTCTATTTGCTTCATCTCCAAAAAATATCTCAATTTAAAAAAAAAAAAAGTTAAAAAATCTTTTATAAACTCTGCCACCAAAAGGAATGTGTATGATTAGTTCAGTAGAATTTTTTTTCCCCTGCAGTGTGTTGTTTGAGAAACCCTGGGAGTTAAGAAGACTGCAAAAGTGGCTCATAGCTTTGGGAATGGGTACACAGCGTTAACATGAATGGTGTGTGCAAGCTGTGGTAAATTATGTAGAGCAGAAGAGGAAAATGCAGGGAGTGGATTAGTAGGCACTCTTTCTGGGTGACACGTTTATGAGTAAATCTCAGTTACAGATTTTTCAGACTGTAGCCATCCTGCCGCAGGCAGCTACCCAGTGCTGTACTCACACCCTGTTAACCTGGGTAAGAGGATGGTGCTTTCAATATCTATTTGGGGAGGAGATGTTAAAACCATCTCCCCAGGAGAATACACTACTTACCAATCAATCACCTATCTACTAGCCAGAACACACTCCCCACATTTTTGGGGGCAGCTTACTGCAGCCTGTCCACCTTCACTGAGTGTATACTCTTTTACTGATCTATTTTCACATATGAATTTTTGCAGCAATCAAGGAAAATTAAAATGTGTTCTGAGAAAACACACCTACACTCCTTCTTCTCTCTTCTCCTTGGGAAAAGTTCAGAATTGCAGAAAGTGTAAAAAATACCGTCCTTCTGTCCAAGAAGGGGTACATAAAAATGAATCCTTCCTAGTCCTCATTTTCTCCTGCTCTGTGGAAGCTGCAAACAGTTATTTCCTCCCTTGTAAAAGGGAATGCCGTTTCTCATTCCTCTGGATGCTTTGGAAGAGAGTACAGCCAGCCTGATGCAGCACACATCTCCGCTATCTCTGTGATGAATTTACAGGCTAATTTCCTCCTGCCTGCTGTTCCGAGTCATCAGATCATGAGATCTGATGCTGTGAAATACTCTGTAACACCTGGAAAAAAGTTGCCGTGCTTTGAAGTCCTGTAGCACTCTTCAGGCGAGACTCGCAAGGCACGCTGAGAACACTTGGAGCCAGATCAAGGGAACGCTGCAAGTGAGTCATTTTACTCGAATGAAACACACTTCCATTCCCCACACAAATATGTGTCTATATGTGTGCTTTTATTTTCCTAGACACATTAGTTTTAGTTATTTACCCATTTGTGCTCCAGATAATTACATGCTGCGGATTCAATTGGATGCAGATTTATTCTTCACTTCCTGTCCTAAATTCTCTGCAATTAAACAGCTGCTGTGTGCTTGGTGTAATAAATTTACACAAAATCTGGGATGGTTTGGCATAGCAGAAAGGTTGCTTGGCACGGGCTTAGGATGGCTACATTACGTACAACTGGCAACCCCTGCGTGGGTTATGCTTTCTCTCTCCACTGAGAATCGCCCTACCGCTATGCGACCAGAACGGGCCGTTTGCATGACAGAAAGGTTTACAAATTTATAACTTGTTTTACGTGGCTGTTCTGAATATTCTCTCCCAACCTGAAAAAGAGAATTTCCTTAGCTTTCCCAGGCTAGGTCTTTTGGGAAGACCTAGTTGGAAAGGAACAAGAAGGGGAAATTCTTCAGGAAGCCTCTGTCTGTGGAATTACCTCCACATCATTCTACCAGGTAGAGCTTTCTTCCCTCATTACTGAGAAGGGCGGGAAACAGATGAAGGGGCTTCTTTATGTATTTCTGTGCCTACCATAATATTCTGCAGCATTTTGCACTGTTATTAATCAAACGCAGATCAGACGGTGATCTTATCCTTTGCAAGGGCACACAGTGTGCAGCATCTCTTGGTCCTCACTGACCCGCACCCACCCACCTCCCTTGGGAGCAGATTTCACACCCCTGGGTCAGGCAGCTCCCCTTTGATATCTGCCTGTCATCCACGCAGTGTCCCTCTCTCCCGTGGCATTTGCAGCCCCAAATGACTGCGGTCCGTGTGCCAGCACGAGCAGCACACACTTGTTTTGGGGGAGCAGATGTAAAGTCTGCTCTAGTGGGGCCTGCAGACTAGAATTAGCGATGTGCTTCTGTTTATGAGTTAGCACACGTGTCTTTTTGTTTCCTGATACCTTCTGCATAATGAAGTCAATGAGAGTTAAACTCCTCAGCTGTGATTCACAGATTCATTAATCTCCTGCAGTAACAAGTACAAATTTTACAGCGCATACTGTACGCTTATTACCAGTGTAAACAACTCACTGCATCCAAAAAAAGTGTTGCAGGAATTAGGTCCCATTGTATTAAACTAAAGGGAAGACAAGTTAGAAAAAAATTGCTGTGCACTGCTGCCTAGGCCCAGACGACTAAAATCTGGTTATTGCACAGCCCTCGTTCTGGATCTTCGAGAGATCCATCATTTCCACAAGTGTCCTCGGGGTCTGCTGAGGCTCTGCAGGAATTAACAGGGATTTAGCAAACCCTGGGACTAGCTAAAAAATGCCTAGAGAAACAGCACATCTGAAAGCAAGACAGATTATTTATTTAATTTATCAGTTCCAGGGTGAGATGCCCAGGCAAAAGCGGAGAGCGGATCACACTGTGTTTCTTTAGCAGGAGCTCCCAGGATAGCTTCCTTCCCAGAGACTGCGCTGCAGGGTGGCTTTTGGCATCTCATGCTGAGGCATACCCCTCTCCCAAAGGGCTCTGAAGGCATTTCTGTGCCATATCTGCTCCCACTCCCTCCCGACAGTTACACTATTGTGGTTCCCTTCAGAAACCCACACGTGGTACCCGTGCAGCTGCGCAGATGCCTCTGGGATTAAAGAGAATGTGACGTGCCCAGGATAATCTTCATAGGAAAGGCTGAAGGAGCCCACTTCTTTTCAAGAAGAAATACCCATTTCTTTCTTCCCCCTCTTTCCCCAGCCTGTAACTGTGCCTGCCCCTTCCCTGGGAATATCCAGGTTGCTTTGACTTAAATAAACAACAAGCTCAGCACCCCCTTGGCCCTCGGGCATTTGGGGAAGGATTATTTTCCATTTCTCTTTGACTCAGTTTCTGTTCAGGTTATAGAGGATTCCCCGCCCCCCCCTTTTTTTTTTGCCCCCATTGAGCTGAAGAGGAACAGGATCAGGCCCATGATATGATACTATGATATTTCTTGTGCATTCTACTCCTCGGAGGTTCAACTCTAATCCACATTTTCTTCCTCCTGTGAAATGAAGTCAGAATTACCAAGGCTTCTGGTCCAGCTATGAGATAAAAATACTGGGTGGATGGGAGCAGTTAGCAGGTTATTAGCTCAAGGCTGCCTATGAAGATGCACGGAGAAGAGCATCTCCTCAAAGGAGGCTGACATGTTTAGTGACATAAAGTGGCTTGACTGTTAGCTTCTTTTTTTTTCTCCCTTTCTAAATGACAAGACAAAGCCATCTCTGCTCTGCTCCAGCCCCCCTCGCTCTCCCAGCCATCCCCTTCCCCCTAGATGCTTGGTGTTTCTTCTTTTTAGAGGGGTAAAGAAAAAAAAAAAAAAAGAAAGGGAGAGAGACATTTTCTTTCACACAAGCCCTCAGAATTACAGTTCATGAACTATTCAGTAAACTGACCGGCATGAACCTCCCTTCAACGGCCTAATCTAAGGGGTGGATCTATGTGTTTTGTTGCTTGTCAAAAACAATCACTGCTCGGCCCATTACATTTACAGCACGTCGTCCTTTAATTGGTGTAACACACTGAGGGCTGAAAGGAAGAAAGTCCTACAAAAGCCCCCGAGTGAATGAACCCTGACTCACACAAAAATACTCTTCAGAAGTTCAGAGCTGGGCACTAACAAGGGAGGTAGAGAGTTAGTTTGAAAAGGGGTTAAGTTCAGAAATGTGCCACCTTGAAGACCCTCCCATCAAAGCCATGATAGCATTGACAAGATGCAGGGGGAAAAAAGTTAAAATTCCGGCCTCTGGGGTGTGAGGGGAAGGGCCGGAGATTCCTCCCGGCTCCCCTTCCCGGTCTCACCCTTTTCACTTCGGGGCCGTTCTCATTGTGCCCTTCGACTGCTTCAGAAAAATACGAGAGAAAAAAAAAAGAAAAGCCCCACGAAAAGCGAA